>NW_021636830.1:0-54525 GCF_004799145.2 Neltuma alba
AAAAATGATATTGTAACTTACAAAATAGCCAGCTGCATGAAGACTATATCTAACTCCTCAAAGTTGAGGAACTAAAACGAGGTCCTTCTTATCAATGGTTAAGTCGTATGTTACATCTGAACCGACAATCCCCAACGTTATGTTAAAAGTAAGGGGCTTCTCTATGTCTTCCACCATGGAATGAAGAAGCACCAAACTTCCATATATATCCCAATATGATTTGGAAGAGGCTAGAGGACAGGATCTGCACTCTATGTCGACCTTCTTCGCTGGTGCTAGCTTTCCAACAAGTCTCTTTAGCCACAAAGTGAAATTCCTTTAGCCTGAGTTAATAGTCAAACCTTATCAGTAGGGTGGCCATTGTGTACCACCTTGACTACTACGGATCCTATCCACTGTCACCCTCACCTAATCCTTGAGAACTCTCTTGCTGTGGAATCGTTGTGCCAAGAATGCTTGACCATTAATGACATGAAAAGCTGAATCTTCAAAGTCCCTTGGGCAAGGTTAAGGGTAGGGTTAGGGTCAGACATTGTCAGTTGTTGTGCTTGATTATTACTGCCACTTCCCACTTTTTCATCATAGGTGAATCCTAAAACATAGAAGAAAACAATTACTTAAGGCATATTACATAAGTTCAAATGGATGAAATGAACTTTAAAAGGTTTGAAAAGATGTGACAATTCTTACTTGTAAAGGTTTAGACACTTGGGGTATATGGAATCTGGTCATTCCCATCATGTATCATAGCCTATGCAAACTTGGCATCAAACTTCTCACGTATTCTTTTGCATCTCTATCTTGTGTTCTTGACTAAGTTGAGCTTGAACTTTCTCTGTTTCTTTCTTATAATCGTTGGTCAAGCTCTTCTTTAGATACCATGTTAGTAGAGGATGATCTGTGCTTCTTCATGAACTAGGGTGTAGGATTAGAGTTTTGATGATAACAAAGTCAGATAATTTGGGTTAAGTATTTTGATCGATCAATCGTTTATCGCTAAGGTTACAGATAATTGTTCAAGTGTAAATCAGGTTTATAGTAGGTATTTTGATCAAAGAACTATTCGATAAGTAGTTAATCGATAAAATGATCGATTATCGCTAACGTGGAAATCACACAAGATTATGGTTAATTATCGATCAACTGATCGATAATATCAGATAAACAATCGAGTTACTGATAAAGAGAACCAAATCTGAAGTGTATTTATCGATCACATGATCGATAAATCAGTTATCAATAACGACTTCGATAAAAGGTAACACAATCTACTTGTTCTGCACATTAATTCTGTTACCAATTTATCGATCATATTCTCGATCATTTGTTATCGATCACATGTTCGAACATTATGCTCTAACTCTTGAATGCAGGTAATCATCTTTACTGATGGATCGATAACCTTATTGATCATAAAATTATCGATCACATGATCGATAATCAATGTCTTTATCTACTCTTATTTAGTTTTCCTGCAACCAAATTATCGATAACATTATCGATAATTTAACTTGTTTGCATAAATATCTTTTCACATAACATGATCGATAAAGAGTCTAAGGATTGCTATATTCGCATTAACTTATGTTGAACTATTTTCGATCACCTAATCGATCATTGGCTTTTCGATAATATGATCGATCATTCAATTCCCTGAAACTCATGTTTTCACAAAACGTGATCGATAATCAGTTTCTTTACCTTACAGGATTAAATTTCTTTTCTCACTTTATTCGATCACTTGTTCGAATATTCATTGATCGATCACCTGTTCGATCACTTCAGATAGTCTGTGTCTTTCACTGAATATATTCATACTCATGGTTTATCGATAACATTATCCATCATACATTTATCGATAAGTTGTTCGATCATCAATGACTGAAGTTTCATTTCAATAACATTTGAATTATCGATAATCTGTTCGATCAAACAAGTGTTCGATCACTTGTTCGATCATGGAACGATTTCCGTTTACTATGATAATTCTTAAAGTCAATGATCCAACACTTGATCGATAATATTGTTGAACTAATTCGAAAAGTCTTCATTCTGTTTATCGATAACATGATCTATCAACAAGTAATCGATCATCTCTTCGATCAAACATATCCAGAATGTCTTTCTGCTCTTCTTACAGATAAATCATTTCGTCCCAAATCTTTGAATGATAAATTTGTTTTCTCTTCTTAGTTCATGACTAAAGTATTCACCGCAAGACTCTTATTTGTTTAAAGCTTAAAATATGCAGATTAATGAAAAAGAATACAACGGCTCTTCAACGGGATTACGTAGACTGCAACCTACAGTGTCAGAAGCTCAGACGCATTAATGGCGGAACCGTTGAAACCAGCGAAACACGCAAACGGAGTCACAACGGCTAGAAGCTCTTCCGTCTAACGGCTACTTAACGATATCAACTATAAAAGGCGCGAAGAAGCATTAATGAAGAGATTGAATACCGGAACTACCACCTGCGATTATTAAGTCTAGCATTCAATACTCTGTTTTCCACGTTACTACCGAGCATCAGTGTTCATCATTAAATTCACTCTGTAAGAGAGCCAATTACTACTCTTATTAAATACTTGAGTGATACTCAAGAGTGTGGACTCTTGAGAGGGCTTGTATCCTTACGGGAGTAAGGGGGAGTGATTGAGCGATTCAATTACTGTACCGAGGCACCAAGAGCCCTGTCGATCTTGGAAGATAGTGAAATACTCAGAGGTGTTCTGGGGACTGGAAGTAGGTCAAGTGGTTAAGACCGAACCAGTATAAATCTTGTGTCTTCCCTCTGCGGTGAAATTTCTCCTGACTCTGACTCTCTGTTTTATTCAATACTGTCACGCATTTAATTTAAAATTTTTGTAACTCACCCAATTCACCCCCTCTTGGGTGAGATTGTTTCTAACATTTGGTATCAGAGCAGGTCTCTTCACTAAGGATTTAACAGTCCGAAGAGAGATCTAATGGCAGGATTTGGAGATAGCGTGCTACCGAAGGATGTTCAACATCTAAAACGCCAGGCTTCTTCAGTGGAGAAAATTATACCTTCTGGAAAATGAGGATGAAAATCTTCATCAAGGCCACAGAGTATGGTTTGTGGGACGTAATAGAACACGGCAACTATGTCCCAATGAACACAATAGATGGCCAGCAAGTACGCAAGAGTCCCAGGGAGTTCGATGAGGAAGATAAGAAGCTGGTGACCTAAATGACAAAGCTATCAACATACTCACGTGTGCACTTAGTCAGAGGGAATACTTCAGAGTCTCAAGTCTGGAAACCGCGAAGGAAATGTGGGAGGCTCTGGAGATAGCTCATGAAGGAACCACCGGTGTAAAACAGAGCAGAATCAACACTCTCACCACCGAATTCGAATTATTCAGAATGAAGGAAGGAGAGAGTATCCGAGACATGGAAGTCAGATTCTCACATCTCATAAACCACCTCACTGCACTTGGGAAGAAATATAGTCAAGAAGATCAAGTGAGGAAAATACTGAGCGGTCTCACAAAAGAATGGGAACCGAAAGTAACAGCTATTGAAGAAACCAAAGGAGAATCCATTGGTTCTGTTGCAGCGCTGTTCGGGAGCCTCGCTGAATATGAGAGCAAGCAAAAATACAAAAGGAGATGAATGAGAAGAACCGAAAAAGCATCGCTCTTAAAACTCAAGAGAGCGAAGATGATAATGAAGATGATCTTGAGGATGATGAAATGGGCCTTATAGTCAGAAGGTTCAAGAAATTCTACAAAAAAAGACCGGAAAGAAGTTCCAGCCGAAACGCAGAATTTCTCATATCCGAACGAACCAAAGGATCCAATCATTTGCTTCGAATGTAAGAAGCCAGGACATATCAAGGCGGAATGTCCCCAACTCTCCAGAACGAAGGACAAAGAAAAGAAGAAAGAAAGATTCAGAAAGAAGAAAGCCTTCGTCACATCAATCTGGGGAGACAGTTCTTCGGATGAAGAGAAGGAGTGATGATGAAGAAACCGCTAACATCTGTCTAGTGGCCCAAGAAAACGAGGAATCAGAAAAGACGAGGTATGTCTCAAGGCATCCAGAACAAATTAAATGGTATATAGACAGCGGATGCTCCAGACACATGACGGGTGACACTGAGAAGTTTACATCACTCAAACCAAAAGACGGAGGAAAAGTAAGCTTCGGAGGAAACCAATCGGGAAAAATTGCTGGAATTGGAGAAATCGGAAGTAGCATAGGCATGAAGGTCGAAGACGTGTACTACGTGGAAGGTCTATGTCATAATCTCCTCAGTGTCAGTCAGAGTGCGGACAAAAACAACTGGGTGATCTTTGATTCTGAAGAATGCTTAATCATAAGCAAAGATGACCTACCCTTGAAGAAAGAAGAATTGAATACAAAGCTGAGAGCTCCGAGGGACGGTAACTGTTATACACTTCAAATTGATTCTAAAACATCTGAAAACTGTTTTATTAGTAAAAAGGAGGAAAGTTGGATTTGGCACAAACGACTTGCACATGTCAACATGAATCAACTTTCAAAATTAATAAAAAGGGATCTAGTTGTTGGTTTACCAAAAATCCAGTATGAACGTAATGATATCTGTGATGCATGTCAAAAAGGAAAACAAACAAAGTCTTCGTTTAAATCAAAGAAGACAGTTTCAACTGAAAGACCACTCCAAATGATTCACATGGACTTGGTCGGTCCATCAAGAGTAAAAAGCTTTGGAGGAAATCTTTATACTCTTGTAATAGTTGATGACTATTCGAGGTTTACCTGGACTTTGTTTCTTTCCTCTAAAGATGAAACATTTAATGCTTTCATTGTTTTTGCCAAAAAGGTTCAAAATGAGAAAGGTATATCTATTGTGTCAATCAGGTCTGATCACGGAGGAGAATTTGAAAACAACGAATTTGCAGACTATTGTGAGGAACATGGAATTGACCACAACTTTTCTGCACCAAGGACTCCTCAACAGAACGGAGTAGTTGAACGAAAGAATAGAGTACTCACGGAGATGGCTAGAGCAATGCTAAATGAGAAAGGGGTCTCACAAGTATTCTGGGCAGAAGCAATGAGCACAGCTTGCTATATATCTAATAGAGCCTACATCAGAACACTGCTCGGAAAGACGCCATATGAATTGTACAAGGGGAGAAAACCCAATCTGACACATCTAAGGATCTTTGGGAGCAGATGCTATATCCACAACAACAACAAAGAAAACTTGGGTAAATTCGATCCTAAAGCTGATGAGGGTTTGTTTCTTGGCTACTCTAATCGTAGTAAAGCATACAGAATTTTCAATAAACGAACTTTTACAATAGAAGAATCAATTCATGTAGTGTTTGCTGAAACTGAAGCAATTTCGAAACCTGTAGATGATGATGCTGAAATCGTTCAAAATTTTCAAAAACTGGATTTGAACAAAAATTCGAACAAAATATTTTCAGAAACCGTTTCAGAAAACAGGGATGATTTAAACGATCCCTCTTTACAAGAAAATCTAGAGCAGCCAAAGGCATGGAGACATAACAGAGATCATCCTCTGGAACAAGTCATTGGTAAAGTCAATGAAGGGGTCAAAACCCGGAGACAAATAGTCAATGAAGTTCTTTTTTCTGCATTCATATCTCACATTGAACCCTCTAGTATTGACGAAGCACTATCAGATGAATTCTGGATAGTTGCAATGCAGGAAGAGCTTAACCAATTTGAGAGAAATCAAGTTTGGGAATTGGTACCCAGACCAGAAGACCATCCGGTCATTGGCACCAAATGGGTATTCAAAAACAAGCTCGATGAATCGGCACAGATCGTCAGGAACAAAGCCAGATTGGTAGCAAAAGGCTATAATCAAGAAGAGGGAATCGATTATGAAGAAACGTATGCTCCTGTAGCTAGATTAGAAGCCATACGAGTTCTTTTGGCATTTGCTTGCATCAAAGATTTCAAACTATTTCAAATGGATGTTAAAAGTGCATTTCTGAACGGTTACATATCAGAAGAAGTGTTTATCGAACAACCTCCCGGTTTTGAAAATTCAAATTTTCCTAATCATGTTTACAAACTTAAAAAGGCTTTGTACGGTTTGAAACAAGCTCCTAGAGCTTGGTATGAACGACTTAGCAACTTCCTGATAGAAAAAGGTTTTGAAAGAGGTAAAGTGGATGCCACACTTTTCATTAAAAGAAGTAAGAAAGATCTTTTGATTGTTCAAATATATGTAGATGATATTATTTTCGGTGCTACTAACGAAGATCTCTGTCAAGAATTTGCTAAGCTTATGCAGGGAGAATTCGAGATGTCCATGATGGGAGAACTAAACTTCTTTCTGGGATTACAAATCAAACAAAAGAAAAACGGTATATTTATATCCCAGACGAAATATGTAAAGGAGTTACTGAAGAAATTTGGAATGGAGAATGCCAAAAGTGTAAAGACTCCTATGAGCTCAACCTGTTCGCTTGATGTGGACGAAGACGGGAAAGACATAAATCTAACAAGATATAGAGGGATGATCGGTTCTTTACTATACCTCACTGCAAGTAGACCAGATATTCAATTCAGTGTGGGAATGTGTGCAAGATATCAGTCAGCTCCAAAAGAGTCACATGAAGAAGCCGTCAAGAGGATACTCAGATATCTTGTAGGAACTCAAAATTTAGGAATCTGGTATCCAAAAAGAGGAACCGAATATCTAATGGGATACTCAGACGCAGATCACGGTGGATATAAAACAGACAGAAAAAGCACCAGTGGACAATGTCAATTCTTCGGAGGATGTCTTGTCTCATGGTCAAGTAAAAAGCAAAACACTGTGGCAATCTCCTCAACGAATCAGAATATGTAGCCACTGCCTGCTGTTGTGCTCAGATCTTATGGCTAAAGCAACAAATACAAGATCTAGGAATCAACTTACGCGAGATTCCAATCTTATGTGATAATACGAGCACGATAAGTCTGTCCAAGAATCCAGTCCATCATGCTCGAACCAAACACATCGATGTCCGACATCACTTCATTCGGGACCATGTTCAAAAGAAAGATGTAAAGGTTGAGTTCATCCCCACTGAATATCAGATAGCCGACATCTTCACGAAACCTCTAGATCAACAGAAGTTCAACTTCTTCAGAAGAGAATTGGGAATGGTAAATCCCAATGAACTGTAAGAAATCTCATGCTATCTCTCAAGATTAATTGTTTAAATTTATTGTTTTGATGATAAAATAACTAACTTAAGCATCGGAGCATGTAGAAATTTGTTTTGCAGGAAGCTCTGTTTCGATGAAGAAAAACAGAGGTAAACAGAGTATAAGATTATCGATCAATTGATCGATAATCCTGAAGGCAAGAAGAAGATAATTTATCGATCACCTGATCGATAAATTCACTTTGTAAAGAAAGGGAACCGCTCCAACACAACAATTATCGATAACGTGATCGATAAACTCCCTATCGATCAGAACATCGATCAAGAGCCTCAAGGATTCGAGACCCATCCTTCAAAATTGGTAAGCATTAATCGATAAGCTGACCGATAAGCTTAATTATCGAACAGATGATCGATAAACTAGATCAGGTACGCATTTCTTTTACTGACTTTATCGATAATATGTCCGATAAATGCATGATCGATAACGTAATCGATAAATCTGCTCTATGTTCAAGTGTGTTCTTCATAATTATCGAACACGTGATCGATCAAGTGTTGATCGATAACTTGATCGATAATTCTGAAGACTATAACGGTACTGTTCTGAAACCCCATTGTCAGTTTTCGAACCCTAACTCGAAAAATACCGGTCCCCTGTTTCGCGCAACGGTCAGGAATCACCACTCTCTTAAATCCTTCAACCTTTCTTCCACTCGAATCCATCTCTGCTACATTTCCAACCTTCACCCAGCTCAAAATCGCCGTTTTCAACCGATTAATCTGTCAGAAACCACTCGGTACTTCCGAAATGGCTCGGGTGAAGCAGCCAAATGTAGAAAGGGAAGAAGGGCAGGAGAAACAACCTCAATCAAGCGACACCACTACTTCGGGTACTCGAAAACGCTATAGACCGAAGGTAAGGGAGGAACCAACGAAGAAGAAGGCTACTCTGAAAATTCGTGAGAGTCGGGCAGAAGAGCAACCGACCTCTCTCAGAAAATCTCCCCGGTCCAAATCAAAATTACCGATAGTGACTGAAGAATCGGAGACCGAGTCGGATGATGGTGCCTCAGTTCAGAAAGCCGTGGAATCCGCTTTGAACATATCCATCCCCAAGCAACCAAGAAAGAAGAAACAGAGGGCAAGTGAAGGAGTCGCACGGGAAATTCCTCCTAAAGGTATATCCACTGAATTTTCTGAGTTATTATCTGGCAATCTCGATAATGAAGTTAATATAGCAAAGTATAAAGCTGATTTTGCCAATAGAAAATTCTGTCCCGTGGTATCTGTGGATTTAGAGGGTCTGAGGAAAAACAAACAGATTGATCTTGACTTAAGTGACCCACTGCAGCATTATTCAAATTGGTTAATCATTGGTGGTGAATACTGCCCTGAAGTGGTTAAAAGGTTCTACTGTAATATGGAATCAGTAGAAAAATATGATGATAAAGACAATCTTATAGAAAATTGTCTGAAAGTTACACTGAGAGGCAGATCCTTTAAACTCACAAGTGCCAAAATAAATGAGCTGCTAGGGACTCAAGATTTTGTGCGAGGTGGCGACATGAATGAAGTAAAGGCTTACAGAATTTTAATGCAGAGTAGTGATTACCCCGGTGAGCTGAATTTTCCCCCTAAGCAGATGTGTGATTTCTATAGGATCATCCATTACATCTATTCTAGGAGCATGGTAAACAAATCCGGTAGTTTCTCACATCTCACTCAGGATGATTATCTTCTTCTAGCCCGGATTATTAGTGGGGAAAAGATTAATATTGGGGATCTTATTTACTCTGAGATGAAGGACTTTGTTCTTAATAAGTCCAGATCAACCCCAATTCCCTATCCTCAGCTGGCCACCTACTTCCTTCAGGCACATAACATTGCTCCATTTGAGCCTGGGGAACTCAAGACCAAGGTTCCTGGTTTTGGCCTCACTCAGCTCCACAAAATGAGGATCTCTGTTCCCTTTACACCATCACAGAAAGTATCTCAAAAGGATAAGGGAAAGCAACCTGCTGCTAGTACATCTCGGACCCAGGATGAAGCTGAATCCACTGCTGCTCCATCTCATACCCCTGGTCCATCTTTTATGGAGAGATCCCTCAGGGAAATGTTTCAGGCTGAGCTTCGCGCATTTGAGACCAGAGTCTACTCCACTGCCAGAGACTATGGGGAAATTTCTGATCGGAAGTTTGATGGCATTTCTAAGATTCTGGATCTTCACCAACAAGCTATGGTGGTTTTGGAAAGAGAAGTTACAGAGAGATTTAATTCAGTGGACAAGGAACTTCAAGAGCTTAAAGGCTTGGTTACCTCTCTCTGCCAGCATTTCACTGCACCTAGCACAAGCTTCAGCTATGAGGATCTCCTCTTTCATCCTCCCTCTCCACCTCACCCTGAGCCTGCACCTCCTTCCTCTCCCTTACCCACTTCTCCTATTTCCACCACTCTCCTTCTGTTCCATCTACCTCTGTTCCAGTCCCTACTACTCTTGCTCTTATCACTGTACCCCAACCTGTTCCCTCCTTTCATTTTCCATCTATTTCTCCACTTTTTCCCCTTCCTCCTCTCCCTATTCCCCTGACCATTCCTTCGGTTCATACCTCTTCCCCCGCATCTGATGCTGACAAAAAGGGGGAGAAGAAAATTGATGATGTTTCGTAGTTTATTTATGGTTTTATGAGTTGCTTTATGGTTCTATTTTATGACTTTAAGTTATCTCCTTTTCTGTCACTTTTGTGTACCTGGATAGTGTTTTTATCGATAACATTTTCTTGATATTTATTTGCTTTTTCACGTATTTTGAGGTTATGAAATTGGTTGATGTTCTCTTTGATAGTTGATTTATAACTTATGTTTTGTCATCATCAAAAAGGGGGAGAATGTTAGGATTATAGTTTTGATGATAACAAAGTCAGATAATTTGGGTTAAGTATTTTGATCGATCAACTGATCGATCAATCGTTTATCGCTAAGGTTACAGATAATTGTTCAAGTGTAAATCAGGTTTATAGTAGGTATTTTGATCGAAGAACTATTCGATAAGTAGTTAATCGATAAAATGATCGATTATCGCTAACGTGGAATCACACAAGATTATGGTTAATTATCGATCAACTGATCGATAATATCAGATAAACAATCGAGTTACTGATAAAGAGAACCAAATCTGAAGTGTATTTATCGATCACATGATCGATAAATCAGTTATCAATAACGACTTCGATAAAAGGTAACACAATCTACTTGTTCTGCACATTAATTCTGTTACCAATTTATCGATCATATTCTCGATCATTTGCTTATCGATCACATGTTCAACATTATGCTCTAACTTTTTGAATGCAGGTAATCATCTTTACTGATGGATCGATAACCTTATTGATCATAAAATTATCGATCACATGATCGATAATCAATGTCTTTATCTACTCTTATTTAGTTTTCCTGCAACCAAATTATCGATAACATTATCGATAATTTAACTTGTTTGCATAAATATCTTTTCACATAACATGATCGATAAAGAGTCTAAGGATTGCTATATTCGCATTAACTTATGTTGAACTATTTTCGATCACCTAATCGATCATTGGCTTTTCGATAATATGATCGATCATTCAATTCCCTGAAACTCATGTTTTCACAAAACGTGATCGATAATCAGTTTCTTTACCTTACAGGATTAAATTTCTTTTCTCACTTTATTCGATCACTTGTTCGAATATTCATTGATCGATCACCTGTTCGATCACTTCAGATAGTCTGTGTCTTTCACTGAATATATTCATACTCATGGTTTATCGATAACATTATCCATCATACATTTATCGATAAGTTGTTCGATCATCAATGACTGAAGTTTCATTTCAATAACATTTGAATTATCGATAATCTGTTCGATCAAACAAGTGTTCGATCACTTGTTCGATCATGGAACGATTTCCGTTCACTATGATAATTCTTAAAGTCAATGATCCAACACTTGATCGATAATATTGTTGAACTAATTCGAAAAGTCTTCATTCTGTTTATCGATAACATGATCTATCAACAAGTAATCGATCATCTCTTCGATCAAACATATCCAGAATGTCTTTCTGCTCTTCTTACAGATAAATCATTTCGTCCCAAATCTTTGAATGATAAATTTGTTTTCTCTTCTTAGTTCATGAATAAAGTATTCACCGCAAGACTCTTATTTGTTTAAAGCTTAAAATATGCAGATTAATGAAAAAGAATACAACGGCTCTTCAACGGGATTACGTAGACTGCAACCTACAGTGTCAGAAGCTCAGACGCATTAATGGCGGAACCGTTGAAACCAGCGAAACACGCAAACGGAGTCACAACGGCTAGAAGCTCTTCCGTCTAACGGCTACTTAACGATATCAACTATAAAAGGCGCGAAGAAGCATTAATGAAGAGATTGAATACCGGAACTACCACCTGCGATTATTAAGTCTAGCATTCAATACTCTGTTTTCCACGTTACTACCGAGCATCAGTGTTCATCATTAAATTCACTCTGTAAGAGAGCCAATTACTACTCTTATTAAATACTTGAGTGATACTCAAGAGTGTGGACTCTTGAGAGGGCTTGTATCCTTACGGGAGTAAGGGGGAGTGATTGAGCGATTCAATTACTGTACCGAGGCACCAAGAGCCCTGTCGATCTTGGAAGATAGTGAAATACTCAGAGGTGTTCTGGGGACTGGAAGTAGGTCAAGTGGTTAAGACCGAACCAGTATAAATCTTGTGTCTTCCCTCTGTGGTGAAATTTCTCCTGACTCTGACTCTCTGTTTTTATTCAATACTGTCACGCATTTAATTTAAAATTTTTGTAACTCACCCAATTCACCCCCCTCTTGGGTGAGATTGTTTCTAACACTAGGGCTAAAGAACTATTTAATACCAATCCCTTAAGGGCCCCTTTAACTCTACCAGGCTAGTCAGCCTTTTCAATTACAGTGGCCAAGATATCCATATGTCCATGAGGAATGAATGTACCTTGGGATAGTTGCTCCTTAAGTGTATCCTATAACATTAAAGCAACAAATTCAATTTAAGATAATTGAAAAAAGAAATTAACAAAGCATAATGCATAAATATTACTTACAATCCTCTGAACAATAATAACAGTCTCTAGAGTGACATATTGACCCCTTTTAACCCTCATCGCCTTCTATTTTTCTTGGCGAGAAGGATACTCGATAGGTGAAATGACTCCAGTAGGATCTCAAGCAGCAGCCATTTGTGCATTCTTTTTCCTCTTCTCCATCATACTTATTTCCAACCCACTGTATCCTGCAAGAGACATGGTATGTGGGTACATATTATGATCAGATATTTGCTTATTCTTCCTACTCAGTGCCTATGACAATTAAATAAATTCAACAAAGTTAATTTAGTTAAATAAAATATAAACCCTTTAAAAATTAAGTTTAAAGAAACCAAACCTGAAATGTAGGGTCTTCTTGTTGCTTCATAAACCTCTCCCATGCCTTGTCACTAATAAAGAGTATCAATCCTGAGGATTCTCGCCCTTTCTTTTTCCACAAAGATACTCCCTTATAAGCATGAATTTAAAATCCCTCCACTGTTCATTGAGTTGCTTTAATAGATGGTGTTTCATTTCCTTAATTGTGAGAATATCAAATGTCAGCTACAATACAACACAATAGAGTTATAAATAAATAATCAATTATAATTTAAATAAATAGAGAAAAGAATTCATAATATACCAAAATATCCTCCCAAATGTTGTTCTTCACTTCTTTGTCTACCATCTTCTAATTAGAAATATCAATCCTAATCTCCCATATAACTAGTAAACTGAGCCCCTTTAAGACTTACAGCTTTCAAATCATCATCAAACTCTACTATAATCCTTGGGGGCTGTGTCGTCTTATCACGTAAAGCCAACTTCATAATGATTGGGCCTCTACCCTTTTTCTTGCTAGTAAAGGAGCTATCATTGCCAGAATCTTGTTGATCGGATCCGTCTATTTCCTGTTCAAAGAACAACCAATAAATGTAAGAACAAGAAACATCAAGTAAATTTAACATAAAACATCAAGTATATTTAACAAAAAAACATCATATTATGAATAAATGATAAATATGAAATGAATTTAATAAGAAACATCAAATAATTTTAGTTCTTACAACGGTTATCCTCCCAAATTCTTTCACAATGATCATCCCTAACAGCATAGTTATCATCTATCAAATCTAATCAGCTGTTTTAGGTTGAGTAGTTGTGAAAGGCAGGATTTCATCAAGATTGAACTCTGAGTTACTGTCATCTCGACCAACTCCTTACTTCTTACCTTAGAGCATGATAGACATTTTTTTTTTTGCCAAATTGATAACATAAAACACTTGTTTTGCTTGAGTTGCTAAGATAAATGGCTCATCTTCATATCCAACCCTCTCAAGATTAACTGAAACAAATCTAAATTCTTCATCTGACCCACTTACATTTGAAGACAAAAACTTTAAACTTGGCATAGCTAACCTCCCATATCTCTTCTATTACTCCATAATAGGACATTGACGCTAATGTTGGGTTTCTATCTTTTGAACGAGCAAAATACATAGCATTAGCTACTACCATCACGCCACTATTCTGCATAGTACTCTTATCATCTTAGGTTTTTGTGTAAAATGAATAACTATTTATGTCATATCCATCCTAGCGCACAACCTTAAAATGAGACCCTACAACTAGCCTCTATATTGTCTTAGAAGAACCGCCATCCTTTAACACTTTTTACTTGAACCACTTTGCAAATAACTTATTATGCTCATTAGCTATTTGCATATCGTTCTTTCTTAGATTTAAGTTCTTCAGCATATTCTTGTGAGCATCTAAGTAAGCCAAAACTTTATCCGTATTTTTTAAAATATATAGGTGTGCCTGCATTATAACTTCACGAGATATGGACCTCATTATGACACCTCGTGTTCCCTTACTTCTCCCCTAATCATGTCAAGATTAAGGAAGCCCAACTGCTTTTACCCTATCAAGATATCCATTTCAAAACTCAACCGCCTCCTTAGGTACATACGTCACACCTCTTTTAATATCCCATTATACATCAATTGAAACCATTATAACACATTTCCCAACATTTCCGAGCAAAAAATTTCAATTCCAAAATTTTTCATTTTATTCTGTCCGTACACTGTTCATCCGAATTTCGGTCAATTTTGAAAATTCATAACTAATTCTAGAAAAATCAAAATAGGATGGTTTTAATTTTCACTCAAAGCTTGCCAAGAGTTCTTTAGAGAAAAAATATTCATTGGACTCGATTCTATCTAGAACAGCACCAGAAAATTCAACAAAGTGTACTATTCATATGGTCAATTTTTAAATTTCTAGTATTTTAGCCCCATTTTAGAAGGGGATAACTCTTAACACAAAAATCTAATTTTAATAGTTTGCTACTTGTTTTAAAGCCAAAAATAAGATCTATATGCCTGCCAAATCTCAAGTCCAGATTCCACCATTTTCTCATTATTTTATGTGTCACCATTTTGCCCCTATTTTAGGCAATTTTATCCCCTAATCACCTCTTAAATTTTATTTTCCTTTTTCTTTTTCCATACCCTTTAGACATTCTACCACTCTATATTTCAACATTAAGGCATGTTATAAAAATATAATTTATATCATATCATCATCCAAACTCATTACAAACTTAACATAAAATTCACTAAAGCATCACATAACTTTTCAAAATATCATGAAATCCACAATGCTTCTTCATCCCAATACTATTTGGTGCATAAATTAACATAGGAGGAATGAGATTTCATAGAAATCTCAGTAGCATTTAAACTATAATTATCATGTAAATCAAGTAAGCTTACAAAGTGACATGTTATCACACCTCAAGGCAAAACCAAACCGCATAAAATCATAATTAATGTAATGCTAGGAGAGGAACACCAACACTTTAGCAATAACATACTTCAATTCATTTAGCCAAAGCATAACCCAAGGCCATCCAATCAACCAAGATCACAACACAAGTTCCTCATTCCAAACAAACAACATAATCACATTAAACAAGCAAGATAAATAATCAAATTATAATTCAATACTACCTTTTATCACTTGATTAATTTGGTCTCCACAGAGGGGTTATGTTTCTCCTTGATTTCTCCTCACAACACCTATTGATTCAAGCATAAATACAAGTATATTAATAAATAAACAACCTAAACACAATCCTTTAACTTTAACTTAACAATTTCCCCCCTTTTTCCTGGATTTTTAACAAAATAGTTCCTCCTTTAGAATCAATGGTCCCTTGGCCCAATCCTACACAACATTTTATGAGGAATCTAAATATCCAATCGGTTTTTCAAAAATCAAACTCCTTCCCTATGAAACCATGTTGGCTGAATAAGGGGTTCAAGCTTCCAAAAAATTTCATTTTTTATTCTAATAATTTTAAACACTTCCCATTAGTATCTCCCTACACAAAAACATATTTTAAACCTATTGGAATCATCAAATCAATGCAAAAGACACTGCTGCCTCATACACTATTCTTGGCTGAAATGAAGCATAAGGGACCTTAGGTTGATTTTCTTTCAAAAGCCACTCGATACATCACTTAAACAAGCTTATTCTACTTGGTATTTAAGGTTTCTATCCTTTCCTAATAGCCAAGCATGTCAACTAAATTTGTGCAGCATTTTCTCTTAATTTTTCAAGCCAAAAACCCTAACTAACTAGCTTGAAACTTAGAGATAGGGAGGCTTGAACATATCTTGATGTTTCCTTGCTATAAACTGAATGATTCCTTTCTCAAAACCTCCTCAAATTCAATCTCCTTAGATTTGGACACAAAGTGGCAACACCTCCTCCTTTTTTCCAATTTTCCAACATTTTTCTTGTATTTTAGAAGGGGGTATTTATAGAAAATCCAATCTTCCCCTTCCCCCCTCTTGTTGGCCAAAATATGACAAATAATGGGGGGTATGTGGCAGCCATCAATAGCAAAATGAACCAGATCACTCCAAGTGGCCAAACTCTAGATTTTTCCAAGCTTTATCCCTTAATTTTGCATTGTATTCAATTAAATATGGTAGGGCCCAGAAGCTACACAAAATTGGGCTTGAATTAGGCCTAATGTGGCTCCACAAATGGTCTAAACTGGCCCAAAAAAATAGCCCATAACCAAATCAAAATCATAAACCAATTTGAAACTTTATTGGTTACTATTCACTAGTAACATTCCATAATTCTCCAGACTTCCAAAAATTCATTTATCTACATGATAATTCATCTCTTAATATGAGAACATGATTTGAAAATTTTTGGAATTTTTTGCCACATCTAGGTATTTATTTTGAATTTTCTCCAATTAGGCCTCTATTAGTGTCACTGTGGAAAAATAAATTTTCTTAAATTAATTCCTGAGCTTTCGAGGCCTAAAACTAATTTTGTACGTTCATAAAAATATTTAAATCATTTATCTATATTTTTTTAAAATTTATTGAGGCCTCTAACTAATTAAGATAATTAATTTCCTCCAACTTCTCAATAATTTTCCAAAAAACCTTCGTAATCAAGAAATTTCGTAACAATTTATTTTCAAAATAATTTCACCTTCTGGGCCTCAACTGAGTTTCCAAAACTCTCATTTATATTTTTTTCCATTTTTTGAGAACTTTTTAGAATTTTTCTCAAATTTTTTCGTTTTGTCCTTCCTAGACCGATAATTACGAAAATACCAGTCCGGACCTTATCAAGATTTCACCTCAAAAGTTATTTTGTCTCCCTGTTTAGTTTCTACATTGGCCCTTATTCTGATTTTTAGCTTTCTATATTCAGGTGAAATTTCTCGAGATGTGACAACATATCTCTTAACAATTAATGACTCAGGCCAATGAGGATTCTTTATAGTACCTTTTTATAATTTTCATATATCTCTCAAATAGGTACATCTATCTTAAACACACAGTGCCACAAAGTCTTATCTCTCGTACAAGGTGAGCTATCAAATAGACCGTAATGTCAAAAAATGATGCACAAAAGTGTATTTCTAATTAGGAGAGGATCACATAATTTTTATTTTCTAATTCATCTAACTTATCAGGACAAATGACTTTACTATAAATAGTATTAAAAAACATCCAAAATCTCGTAATAGTGCTTCTCCATCATTTTTCATAATGTCTTGACTAGTAACTGGAAGTAATTGTTACATCAACACATGACAATCATGAGACTTTATCCCCATTATCTTCAAATCTTACATTGAAATAAGTTTTCTCAAATTAGAAGAATAACTTTGTGGTACCTTAAGGCGATTCAAAAAATCATAGAAACTTGTTTTCTCTCCCTTCGATAATATATGCACAGCTGGATGTTAGCAAGCCTTCTTATCCTCTCTTTCTTGTGGGTGGAAGTGTTTTCTTATTTCAATTTTGACTTAATCCTGTCTTACATTGATTGCATCCTTAGTTTTTTCACTTATATGTAAAAGTATAGTAACAAGACTCTCATACACATTTTTCTTCACATACATCACATCTAGACTATGACTCATGTCACATCCTAAATTTTAGGCTTAGAAGCCTCAAAGAGATGTTTTATGAGGTTAAGTCCAAGCAGGGACCAAATCATAAATTCAGGAAGTTACGGCTAATAGGTGTAAAAATAGAAAGTATATAGAAAAATCTCAGAAAATAGGAAATGATATTTTAAGACTCTTTTGTGAAGAGAAATGATGAAAATACCCTTGAGACAACTGAAATGGAATTTATAATATTATGATCGGTAAAAAGTACACCATTTAAGGTAATTATTTGAAATAGTAAGAAACCTAAAAAATGTACATAAAAATGATGTTAAATAGTTAAAGGTTGCACTAATTTATAAAATCAGTCTCACTTTCAGAAGATTAGCAGAATGGCTTTAATAAAATATAAAGCTAATTATGATGATAAAAGGGTATTTTAGTAAATGATTTTTTTGCGAGGCTTAAAGGAAGTGTTGTGGCTTGAGAAAATTCATATATTTTCTCTAAAAGTAAAAAGAATTTTTAGAGTAGACAGAAGAATTTTTAGAACTCCAGAAAGCAAGGAAGAAATCCCAACAAATGAGAGCCAAGTAAATAGAGAAAAATATCTAAGAAAAATATGAAAGTAATAATGGCTTATTAATACACCATGTAAGGTAATCATGACACATGTGAAGGCATTAAAGAGGAGATAAGAGGTAGTAGAATAAGACAAAAGTGATGTGATAAATATTTTAGTCATCCAGGAAATCAGAATTGAGAAAATGGATCGATAAAGTGTGCTGATAAAGTATAAAAATATGCTTCCCTTTTTATTTGGCCTATATTGCGCCACTTGTCAAGCTCCCTATGGAGAGGGTTTTGACTTTTGATCCTCTTACATTTTAATTAAATCTGGATTTATTTTAAGGAGGAAAAATAATTCAAGAATCCATAATCAAGTGACACCTAAGCATTGTAATTTGGGTGAACTTGGAGGGCAAGTAGTTATGGCCTGGCTTATAAATAGAACCCTTCCCCTCTTGTAAGACTGAACTTTCAACCAACATAGGGGGAGCTCTTGCCATTTTGGTTCTTGAAGTGAAATCAAGAGGAAAGCTACTACCTTTGATCAACCAAGCTTGGATCTAAGATTAGTAGATTATTCTATTATGTTTCTTGCCTTGTTTTCTTGGTTTGGTTGGTTGGGCAATATGGTTTTCCCCTTGAGGGAGTGCTGGCAAAATTATCATGGGTTAGGAAAAGGAAGTTTTGATGTTAAACCTAGTCTAAAGTCATTGATTATAGCTTGATTCAAGTGGTAATATATCGAAATTTGAAAGATTTCATGATAGGTGTGTTGTCTGATCAGTTTGGCCAAGCTAAGATCTCCCCCATAGGATGTGTTTTTGATGATTCTAAGGCTTTCAATAGATTTAGAGTGGAAAATTATGTGAAAACAAGTGAGAAAGTGAAGTTGAAGCATTAGAATCAAAAGTAGAATTTGAGAATTTCAAGCCCTGTGTTTCGGCCAAGGGCTGTTTTTGGGGAAAGAGTTATCTTTTCATGAATCCAAGCTCATATTTGGATTCTATGGGCAAAATTGTGACAGATTAACCTCAGAGAAAAATTATTACAAAGCTAGCATATTAATCCAAAAATTAAAAGAAAGGGTTAAGTTCAAGAAAGCTACTCTTAAACCTTATGTAATCTGTTAGTCCTAATGAGCTATGTGGTCAATGTAGCTGAGTTTAGGGCTTAGAGACATCCAAGAGAAGGTTTGGATGTGGTTGGCCAAAAGCTCGATGGTTGGAAAGCTTAGGGAGCAAGATGAAGAACAAGAGAAAAGCTTGAAGTACAAGGTAGTAAACTTATCTATTATCATTCCTTGATGATGTATGTTTTTATAATGCTATGTAAATGATGTTTGAATATTGTTGTGACATGTTTGGCTTCTGTAATTGCTATTTATGATGAGTAGATTATGTCTCCATGGCCATGCATCGAGAAGGTAGCTTTAAGCATGCTAATATGTCACTAATTAACAAGAGAATAAGCAAGTTGCATGCAATTTATTAGCATCCCTCTAGCTTGATTAATGTAGTATTATTTGTTACTGAGATTCTTTTAAATCTCACCCCTCCCTAATCAACATTTAGGTCAATCAATGATGGGCATTGATGGCATGAGAAGGAAGGAGAAGAAAGTGGAGAATTATTGTTGTTAATGAATATGATTAAGGATTAATGTATAATTCTTCTACTACGTAAATTATGTTCATTGATGCAATGTAATTATTTAGAATATCTATGGCATGAACGGAGATGCATGAGAATGAACAGGGAAAGTGTAAGCCCAAGTTATGGATGCTAAAGTAATAAAAAGAATTAAAGCAAGAATTATTTAAGGGATAAAACATAGGTCCTAGAGTAGTTAGATTCCAACTCTAGTTTGACTAATCAAATCAATAAATTAAGCCACGACATTTGGCAAGCATATAGTAGATATCTCAAGGTTTAAAATGAGATATAGATCACCTCAATTGGATGTGTACATAAGAAGATACGAATTTCCAAAATTGAGGCACAAAATCTGAAAGTTCCAGAATTGATCAAATGAATAGTAAAATTTAATGAATAAACTACATAAATTGGCAAGAGATAAGTCCAGTTTGATATTTTTTCTTTAAAGAGCATTAAAAGTGCTTTAAGTAGAAATTTGGAGCACCACCATACAATTTTTTCTAGAATTAGTTATAATTTTTCAAAATTAGACCTGTAATCTGGAAAATGTATAGTGAACAGTGTTTCTGTAAATCAACGTCCTAGTTATGTGTTTTTGAGTTTAAGGCCATCCAAAATAGTCTGAAATGGTTCTAAATAGACTCTAAGGTATAATAGAAGTAAGGTGTGACACCTCACATCAAGACTTTGTCAATATGAAAAATTAAAAAAATAGATCTTTTTTTTCTATTTATTCCTCTCACCGGCATTCTGCTTTTTTTTTTTTTTTTACCAAGACCACATTAACTCCCTCCATTTGTTGATAAATTTCTCCTCTAATTAATGGTATTTGTCACATCTCAATGTTTAGGCCTAAAATCTCTAGAAGTAGCCTAAAGAAGGTAGGCTACTAAGCCCGTTGATAAAAACTCTCAAGGATGAGAAAGGAAGTCAAAGTAGTTCAGGGACGAAACAGCAAAGTAAAAGTTTCCAGGGGCTGAAGTATAATGAAAGCTAAAGGCTCCAGTTAAGCATTAGTGACCCAGAAAGGAAAAAGAGGCTAGATACAGGCCAAAGGTTAACTTAGAAGCCTCGAAGAGATGGTTTTATGAGGTTGAGCCCAAGCAGAGAAAAAACCGTAAATTCATAAAGTTACGGCCATTACAGGTAAAAATGAAAAATATACAAAAAATTTCAGGAAAACTCCAAAAAATGGGAAATAATATTCTAAGACTCTTTTGTAAAGAGAAATGACAACAATATGCCTGAGGCAGCCTAAATAAAATTTATAAGGTTGTGGCTGATAAAAAGTACACTGTTTGAGATAATTATTTAAAATAGCAAAAGAACTTAAAAATGTATTCAAAATTGAGGTTAAAGAGTTGAAAGGTTGTATTAATTTATAAAATTAGTCTCACAATGAAATGGCCAATGGAACGGTTTTAATAAAATATTAAGCATATTATGCTGTTAAAAGGGTATTTTGGTCCATTCAAGCCAAAGTTTTGGCTATAAATAGAGCCTCTCCCCCTTCAATTTTTGGCCAACATGAGTTTAAGAGGGGAAACTCTTGCAAAATGTTTTCTTGAAGATCAATCAAGAGGAAACAATCTACCTAAGCTTGGATACAAGGTTAGCTTTATGTTATATCTTGTATTTTGGTTTGTATTTTTTAGTTTAATGGTTGAAAAATATGGAATCCCCTAAGGAGAGGTGCTGGCCAAAATTAATAAGAGTTAGGGGAGGATGATTTTGATGTTACACGTGGTTAGAACACATTTATTCAAGGTAATTTTAAGTTGTTTTATGTTGATAACTGAAAGATTTCATGTTTAATCCATAAAGGGTGCTGTTCGGCCACTTCAAGATCCATGTCCTAGGATGCGTTTTTCATAGTTTTGATGCTTCCATTGTGTTTAAAATGGAACATAGTGTAGGGTAAACCTAAGGAACAAGTATTAAAAGCATTAGAATTAAAGTTGAGATTTTTTGGAGTTTATGAACCCCCTTTTCGGCCAAACTGATTTTTGGGGAAGGAGTTAAATTTTCATAAATCTAAGTGGATATTTGGATTCCTTGGGCCAAAATTGTGTAGGTTTGGCCTATGGGAACAATTTTTATAAAGCTAGAACATTAATCCAAAAATTAAGAGAAAAAGGTTAGGTTCAAAAAAGTTAGCCTTGAACTTTATGTAATCTGTTTGTCCTAATAGATTGTCTAATAAATATGTTATGTTTAGGACCTTGGAATATCAAAGAGGATGTTTATTGATGTTGACTAAAAGCTATTATGGCTGGGAAGTTAAGGGAATCAAAGGAAAAACAAGAAGAAAACTTGAAGTACAAGGTAGTGAACTTACCCTTTTATGTGCTTGATGTGGTATGCTTATATGTTGATTTGTATTTGTTGATGTTTGAATAATGTTGTGACATGTTGATTGTTGTTGAAAATTCTGTTTTAATATGTTTCTATAGCCATGTATTTTTATACCAAGCATAAAGTATGGTGACATATCACTAGTTAACTTAAGTTTATGGAAAACTACATACCATACATTAGCATCCATCTTGTGCATGTATGTGTTAATGTTTGCTACCGAGATTCCTCCGAATCTCATCCCTCCCTAGCCAACCATTTAGATCAATCAATAATGGGTAATAATGGCATGAGAAGCAAGGAGAAAAAAGTAGAGAATTATCCATATTAATGAATGAGATTGTTAATGAACGTATAATTCCCCCATTTTGTAAATTATATTTATGGATGCCAATAATGCCATGTAATTAATTATAAAGTTTATGGCATGAATGAAAGTGTATGAGCATTATTGGAAAAGAGTAAACCCAAGTTATGTATGCCAAGAAAATAAAAAGAATTAAAGTAAAGAGTAGTTAAGCGATAAAACATAGATCCTAGAGCAGTCAGCTTCAAGCTCCAGTTTGACCTACCAAATAAATGATCTAAGCCATGAAATTTTGCAAACTTATAGTACATATTCCAAGCTTAAAAATGACATGTACATGATCTCAATTAGATGTGTACACAAGAAGATACAAATTTTTAAATTTGAGGCATAGAATCTGAAAGTTTCAGATTTTACCAAATGAACAGTAATTTTTATTGATTAAACTATATGAATTAGCTAAAGATAAGTCTAATTGTATATTTTTTCCTTAAAGAACATTGAAAGAGGTTTTTTGTAGAATTTTGGAACACCTCCATGCAAGGTTTCTAGAATTAATTATGATTTTGCAAAATTGGACCTATAATCTGAAAATTACGTAGTGAACAGTAATTTTGTAAAGTAAAGTCCAGAATGTAAATTTTAAGCATAAGACCATCCAATATAGTTAGAAATAGTTCTAAATAAACTCTAAGGCATTATATAACTAAAATGTGACATTTTTGGTATCAGAGCAGAAGTTCTTGTATAGAAAAAAGAACTATTTGCAAGGATTTAGAAAAGCCTAGTTCAGGTCAGAGCTAGTAATGGAATACTAGTTATGGTCCAACTAAGGTTATGGAATAGAGATAAAAACTCTAGGGAAATATTGAAGATCACTAAAGATGTGATGTTTGAGTCCTCAACTAGAAAGAAATAGATAAATGATTATAAGGAATCATACGTTATGGAAGGTAGCCACTGCTTGAAGATAAAGAGACTACCCCTCTAGAGAAAGAAAGGATAATGGCTTATAAGTCAAATAGAGGTATGAGTTTGTAACCCAGCAGAAAAGGGCAAGTGGCAACCTAAGTTAGACATAGTTAGTGTAGCCCTGATATGGTATTGAGGCAACACGATCAAAGTAGCTATCTCCTATTCCTAAATGGATATAAAAAAACTAGGAAGAGTTAAAGATAGCTTTCTGCTTGCCTGTGATCCCTAAAGATAGGGGAAACCAAAAGTGCTAATGACCTAAAGACATGAGCCAGACCATTTTCTTATTTAGCTGAAAGGAAGTAGCTGACTTAGCTAGGGATCACAATAAGGCTAGGCCATAGAAGTCCCTCAGGCAGCAGGCAATGCTATGAAGAATGAAGCTAGGTAAGACTAGCAGAGATTAAGAGAAAGTATGTTTCATCACGATGAACTAAGGGAATTAGTGGAGATGAATGAATATAGAAGTGATTACCAGGGGAAGTGATGACTTTCATCATGGCGAACAAGGATTCTGATTGTGACGCATAGAGACAGTGACTCTCAGATGCTGAGGTGGTATCTCGGCAAGATTCGATAGACTATAAGGTCACCGAGAGTAAGACTGGTAAAGTTCAGAATAAGAGTGGTAGCCACTATTTAAAGTTATCAAACTCCCCTTTAGAGAAAGAGTAATTATAAGGAGTTGAACAAGATAGTTAGGGGTTGAGTCTAAACACTACTAAGAGGGTGTAGTGGCCACCTAAGCTGGACAAATGCTTACAGCATCATTAAGACTGGGGCACCATGATAAAGTAGCTATCTCAAGTCCCTGAATAGATAAATAGGAACTTAGAGATAGTAAACTCAAGATGGATAGCCCTAGTGGAATTCTTGGGGATCAAGAAGAAAAAGAGACATATAGCTGTGTAGGGGACTAGCTTAATAAGGTTGGCATGTTCCCAATAATGTTAAGAGATATTGAGTCACTTGGCGTTAGGTTGAGAGGCACCTTTTATAGGGGATATAGTCTTAGCTATGAGTCTTCCTGGAGAAATTGGGAGATTGGTCCTCTGAGTTAGAATTGATACCGCTCTAGATAAAGCAAGATATCCTGTCTGAGTAGGAAAAGGGAGCAGCCGAGGTAAGGCAAACAGAGTTGACTTCACCCCAATAGAAGCATGACTAGCCAAGAACAAAGCTAGGGTTAAATATCCCTGAGCTTAACAGAGAAGGGCAAGTAGAAAGAAGAGAACCTCATAAGTCCTCTCCCTATAACTTCCAGAATCAGCTACGAACAGAAAAAGAGGCTCCCTCTTGTAGGAATAAGATGTCTAGATGGCACGTTACAGACATAGTAACCAGTAAGAGCTTGCACTTCTTGCATTGAAATGCCAGGAATTATGCATGTTAGAGTATGCTCCTATTGAAAAGTGAAGTAGAGAAAAGAGAAGTTGCATAAGTCCTCTCCCTGTACCATTATAACGTGGCTAAGACTAGTAAGAGTAGTTAGAGGAGTAAGAGAACTCCTGATGTAGATTGGCTTAGGCATCTAAAGATGCAGATAGGTGGCCTAGAGAATTGAATAAGGCCCAAGAGAATGATATTAGCTATCAGAATGATCAATCAAGTTACCAACTAAGTGGAGGTGACTTATTTTATTACTCAACCATGTGGTCAGAGTCTCATAGAGATCTTAATATGGCTCAGATGGATGATAGTATTCCAGGATCACCATAGATCCTAAAGAGGCTTACAATAGAGCGCAGTAGCTCTTGAGGTCACAGTAGACCAAGCCTAAAGGAAGTGGCTAATTAAGCCATAAGAGTAAGACTATAGTACCTCTTTGGGAAGATGAAGACCAGGGATGAGATTGAGATATGGAAACCTCCTTCAACAGCAAACCAGCATAGAGAGAGTACCTATGACTTGCTTCCAAATAACCTTATCATTGATTAGGCTAAGCTCAATTTTGTTCCGATTAACAGAGGAAAGCCAGAGTTAGAAGAATTAGAGCCAAAGACCTAAAAAAGAGGATTAATGCCAGCTTTAGATATAGGAAGAACCCCTTGTGATACAAAGACAGACTAAGTATTGACGGGTAAATCCCTAAGATGAGGCTAGAGTTAGGAATGTAAGCTGAAAAGACCTGAAAAAGGTAGAGCAAGAAGTGTCTAAGACAGCGAAGTACCATGATTTGAGTCTATCAGCATCAGTGCCTCATATTCTCATCAATACTGTTTAGTTAAGCGTGCTTGGGTAAAAGTAGCCCAGTGATGGGTGACCTTGGGAAGTAATGTAAGAGTGTGCAGAAGCCAGAAATGTCAACCATTCTTGGTAAGAATGCACTAAATCTAGCAAGATAGAAGATAAAGTTAAGATAAGCAAAGATATTCCTGAGTTGACAGAAGAAATGAGTAAGATCTATAAAGACAATATCGAAAGCATCTTATTGAATAGCTCCAAATAAGATGGCGGAATTAAAGAAACAAATAGAGGAGCTATAAAAAGGAGATTCATTAGACCTAGCATGTCTCCCTAAAATGCTTTAGTACCCTTTATTAAGAAGAAGGATGGTAGTCTAAGGTTGTGCACAGACTACCGAGAGCTAAATAAGATAACGGTAAAGAATAAGTATCCCTGCCGCAATAATCTGTTGGACCAGCTGGCTGGAGCTACGGTATTCTCTAAGATCCATTTACGATCAAGATAAAGTTAAGGAGATTCCGAAGACTGCTTTTAGGACCCTATACGGACACTATGAGTTCTCAGTGATGCCATTTGGATTAACAAATGCCCCCATTACTTTTATGGATTATATGAACCAAATTTTGCCTGTACTTATATCGGTTTATCATAGTCTTTATTGATAACATCCTCGTGTACTCCAAATCTCTAGAGGAACATGAGTAACATTTGAGGACTGTCTTAAGTATATTAAAGGAGAAACAGCTCTATGTCAAACTCAATAAATATGAGTTTTGATTGGATGAAGTAGATTCCTAGGCCATATAGTTAAGCAAGAAGGTGTGGCTGTAGATCCCAGTAAAGTTAAGGCAATACTCAACTGGAAACAGCCTAAGATCAAAAAGAGATTAACATGAAGCAGAAAAGATGGATGGATTTACCTAAAGAATATGACTACCAGATTAAGTACCATCCAAGAAAGGCCAATATAGTGGCCAATGCCTTAAGCAGGAAGGTAGTGCAGGTGGCAACCCTGATGATTAAAGAGGGTGAATTTTTAAAAGGTATTAGAAATTAGGGTCCTATCTATCAGATATAGTTGACATCTGATGAAGTGGAAGGAGTAGGAACAGAGGTCTTGTTGACTGATCAAATTAAAGAAGCTCAAAGAAGGGATGAATCAGCAAGGACCCTTTGAGCTAAAGTACTAAACAATGAGACAAGAGATTTTGAAATATCGATTGAGGGAATATTGAAATATAGAAAGGAACCAATGTCCCTCCAGTGAATGGTTTCAGGAAAACAAATTCTAGATGAGGCACGTAAGAGCAAGTACACGATTCATCTGAGAATGACCAAGATGTATCAAGACCCTAAGCAGAGGTTTTGATGACTTGGTATGAAATAAGATGTCACACAATATGTGACAAGATGCCTCGTGTGCCAGAAAATAAGGATAGAGCACCAAAAATCATTAGGATTTTTGTAACCTTGGATCTCCCTAAGTGGAAATGTGATAGCATTTTCATGAATTTTATGGTAGGATTACCTCATATGTTGTCAGGTTACGACGTGACATGGGTCATAGTTGATCAATTAACAAAGTCAGCCCATTTCTTGGCAATTAAAGTTAAAATAATTACTAGAGAAATTAGTGAGGTTATACCTTAAGGAGTTCATCAAACTTCATGGGGTACTAAAGAACATTGTGCTAGATAGAGAGCTAAGGTTTATGTCCAGATTCTAGAAAAAGATGCAAGAAGCCATGAGGACCCAGTTGAGTCTCAGTATGGCTTATTACTGCAACTGGATGGGCAAACAAAGTGAATGATCTAAACCTTGGAAGACATGTTGAGGGCATATGTTTTGGATTTTAAAAGAAACTGGAATGAGTACCTGCTACTAATGGAGTTTACTCACAATAGTAGCTATCATTCTAGCCTTCAAATGTCCCTATTCGAAGCTCTGCATGGGAGAAAGTATAGATACCTAATTTGCTAGACGAAACTTGGAGAAAGGAAAGTGTGAGGTCTAGATGTAATTGATTGAACCTTTGAGCAAATACAGTTTTTTAAGCAGAAGCTACTTATGGCTCAGAGCAAACAGAATGTTACGCTGATAATAAGCAGAAACCATTAAGGTAAAAAAGTTGACACTGAAGTTCATGGGACCATTTGAGATTTTAGAGCTATAAGTCCTGATTAGGATATATTTAGGCATCCTAAATAGGGAAAAAGAAAGAGACATTTTTCTTGGGTAATCTCTCAGTGATAGTCAAACTAGAAGTTTAGCCCTGAAATTTTGAGGATAAAATTTTTAAAAGAGTGCAAAAATTGTCACATCTCAATGTTTAGGCCTAAAAGCCCTAGAAGTAGCCTAAAGAAGTTAGGATATTAAGCTCTTTTTGAGAAGAAGTCCCAAAGATGAGAAAGAAAATCAAAGCAGTTCAGGGACTACATTGTAAAGTGAAAGTTTTCAGGGGCTGAAGTATAATCAAAGCTAGAGGCTTCATATAAACTATCAATGACCAGAAAGGAAAAGACGCTAGATGTAGGCCAAATATTAAGTTAGAAGTATCGAAGAGATGGTTTTATAAAGTTAAACCCGAGTAGGGGCAAAACTGTAAATTCAGAAAATTACGGCCATTAGAGGTAAAAATAGAAAGTATATAGAAAATTTCAGAAAAATTTTAGAAAATGAAAAATAATATTATAAGACTCGTTTGTGAAGAGAAATGACAAGAATACCTCTAAGGTAGCTTAAATGGAATTTATAAGGTTATGGCCAATAAAAAGTATACTATTTGAGGTAATTATTTAAAATAGCAAGAGACCTAAAAAATGTACACAAAATTGATGTTAAAGGTCTGAAAGATTGTACTGATTTATAAAATTAGTTTCGTAATGAAATGGCTAGTGGAATGGCTTTAATAAAATATTAAGCCTAGTATGCTGTTAAAAGGGCATTTTGGTCTATTCAAGCCAATGTTTTGGCTATAAATAGAGCCTCCTCCCCTTTTTCAGCCAACGTGAGTTTAAGAGGGGAAACTCTTACAAAATATTTTCTTGAAGAACAATCAAGAGGAAACCATCCACCTAAGCTTGGATACAAGTTTAGTTTTATATTCTACCTTGTATTTTGCTTTGTATTCTTGTGTTTAATGGTAGAAAAATGTCGAATCCCCTAAGGGAAGGTGCTGGCCAAAATTAATAAGAGCTAGGGGAGGACAATTTTGATGTTAAACTTGGTTAGAACACATTTATTCAAGGTTGTTTCAAGTGGTTTTATGTTGATAATTGAAAGATTTCATGTTTGGTCCATATATAAAAGGTGCTGTTCGGCCACTTCAAGATCCATGCCCTAGGATGGGTTTTTCATAGTTTGATGCTTCCATTGTGTTTAAAATGAAAAATAGCATAGGGTAAAGCTAAAGGACATGCATTGGAAGCATTAGAATTAAAGTTGGGATTTTTGGAGTTTATGAACCCCCTTTCAGGCCAAATTGATTTTTAGAGAACGAGTTGGATTCTTATAAATCTAAGTGGATATTTGGATTCCTTGGATAAAATTGTGTAGTTTTGGCCTAAGGAAATAATTTTTACAAAGCTAGAACATTAATCCAAAAATTAAGAGAAAAGGGTCAGGCTCAAGGAAGTTAGTCTTAAACTTTATATAATCTCTTGATCCTGATAGTTTGTGTGATTAATATGGTCATGTTTAGGACCTTGAAACATCCAAGAGGATGTTTATTGATGTTAATCGAAAGCTATTATGGTTGGGGAGTTAAGGGAATCAAAGAAAAAGTAAGAGAAAAACTTGAAGTACAAGATAGTAAACTTACCCTTTTATATGCTTGATGTGGTACACTTATGTGTTGGTTTGTATTTGTTGATGTTTGAATGATGTTATGACATGTTGATTGTTGTTGAAAATACTGTTTTAATATGTTTTTATGGCCATGTATTTTTATACCAAGCACAAAATATGATGACATGTCACTAGTTAACTTAAATTTATGAAAAAACTACATACCATATAGTAGCATCCATCTTGTGCATGTATGTGGTAATGTTTACTGCTGAGATTCCTCTAAATTTCACCCCTCCTTAACCAACCATTTAGGCCAATCAATGATGGGTAATAATGGCATGAGAAGCAAGGATAAGAAAGTGGAGAATTGTTCATGTTAATGAATGAGATTGTTGATGAATGTATACTTCCACCATTTTGTAAATTATGTTTATGGATGCCAATGATGTCATGTAATTAATTATAATGTTTATAACATGAATGAAAGTGTATGAGCATGATTGGAAAAGAGTAAACCCAAGTTATATATGCCAATAAAATAAAAAGAATTAAAGTTAAGAATGTTTAAGGGATAAAACATAGGTCCTAGAGTAGTCAGTTTCAAACTCTAGTTTGACCTACCAAATAAATGATTTAAGCCACAAAATTTGGCAGACTTATAGTAAACATTCCAAGCTTTAAAATAAGAGGTAGATTACCTCAATTGGATGTGTACATAAAGAGACTCAAATTTTCAAAATTGAGGCATAGAATCTAAAAGTTCTGGATTTTACCAAATAGACAGTAATTTTTAGTGATTAAACTGTACGAATTGGCAAAGGATAAGTCTAATTGGATTTTTTTTTGTCAAAGAGGATTGAAAGAGGTTTCCATAGAATTTTAGAACACATCCATTCAATTTTTCTAAAATTATTATGATTTTTCAATGTTGGACCTACAATCTGAAAATTACACAGTGAATAGTAATTTCGTAAAGTAACGTCCAGAATGTAAATTTTGAGCATAAGACCATCCAATATGGTCAGAAATAGTTCTAAATGGACTCTAAGGTATTATATAAGTAAGATGTGATAGTATTAGAGCTGTTTGATATTCTTGTGAGCCGTTAAATGCCTTCTTCAACCTATGGTAAGGATGGTGCCGACAGAAACCTTTTGTGACCAAGGTAGATCGTCTTCCTTTCATATTTAAATTGCATGTAATAAGTGCCTTCCTCACATATCGGACCTATTTTATGCCCCTTAACACTATATCCTGACAAATTTTTATATGCCAGAAAGTCATTTATCATGGTGAAGATCATGGCACGTAAATTGAAGGTCTCTTGTTTATATGTGTTAGAAAAATTGGAGAATGGATCGAAAACATACCGGGTCGGATCTCGGGTCGGGTCGGTCGGATCTCCTTAGCTCACGCTTAAGCTAGACTATAAAAGTCTGAGCTTTTAAGTGCACAGCAGAGCACCACTTTTGCAAGAAAGAAAATTAAGAGAGAGAGAGAGATAGTAGGAAAGCTCTACTACTGGAGTGATTTGAACTGATGGGGGAAGCCTCTATTTATAGCTTTTGTCAGGGATATTTTGGGTAGCATAAAAATATCCACTGAGCCCATCAGATAAAATCTGAGATAAGATATAATATATCCTTATCTCATAATATCATGATATTTTGAATTCAAATCCAGAATCAATCTTAATTAATTCTAAATATATATACTTAATATATATTTAATCTATACAATATAAATTAATTAATTTAATATAAATTAATTAGATTTATATCGTAACCGATTGGATATGATTCAGGATGTTTGACCAAGTCAAACATATCATGATATCGCTTGGATATTTGACTGATATATTCTCTTTATACCGGTCAAATAATCCGGCCCATCAAGGGCGGATCCAAGCCCAAAAATCTAACATCTCCCACTCGCACTTGATGGGCTGTCCATCGTGCGATAGCTAAATCTTTCATTGCTTCATACTAGGTGTCTGCCGTGACCGCGTGGGCATGACGTCATCGATTCGGGCGCCTGTGCACTAGGAATCCTTTATGCAGGACCAGCACACAAGAACACCCTTGGTGTACCTGCAAATTGTATGCTTGTTGCCTCGAATGCCCTAGTTTTATCCATACACTTTACTTGTGGCATATCTAATCCCTCTCGAGTTATTTTGTTTACTCAGATTGCCTTTCATACGTATGGTATCCACACTTGCTTAGTTGTTCTGTTCAACCTGCAAGGGACATGTCACAGACACCAACGTAGATGTGTATTTCAGGATAAACCTTCCTTCTGACTATTCATCATTTAGATTTGGCATAGTCGCTTTCTCAGTCTTGACCCGTTAGATCGCATCATTCTTGACCATGGGGTTTAGGCTAGAGTAGCTGCCACTAAACCAAAACCTTGTGATGTTGTCTAAGTCTTAAGGGCATTATGAAAGGTTTATTTCCTTTCTGGGACTCACACCGTAATGGATCAGGGATCTTCCATCTACGTCCCTTGTTGCGGATTTGAGTGAGCTCATGCAGTATGAATTGCATGTTACGGTGCTCAATCCACTAAGTGGAGTATGTCGCTTTTGGTTTTAATAGCACCGTACAGACTTAAGTTCCAAATGTACTCCAACATTTGAACCAGGAGCTCTTTCATCACAACTATATATGACGTCTCACTAGTAAAGAGTTCCTTGTCTGGCTACAGGTCTCATGGATGACACATTATCCATGATTCGGCCCAAACTTTTATGGGTCTCATCTCAGTCTAGCTGAGGTGACATTTGTGCAGTGATTCTTCTCTACCATCTCATGGTGATCATCTGCTGTCAAACCTTCTATATCCCATGAGAACATAGCGAGGCGGTTGCTCGTGTGAGTGAGCCAACCTTGTGACCTGTACGACATATTGTATTGCATACCTTGTGCCTATGCATGTATAAATACACAAATATACAAGAAAAATTTCTTTGAACTGGATAAAATGCATTGAATTACTAAGTAAGAGGAAAAGGTTCAGTACAACATGCCTTGTGCCTGCGTATTTGAACAAAAAGGATCAAAAAGAAAAAGGAGTTCAATACATCATGCTCTACGCATGCCCAAGGCCTTTACATGCTTAACGAAAGGATCTCTAGCTATAGGCTTGGTTAGGGGATCTGCCAACATCTTATGAGTGGACAAGTATTGAACTGTCACTTGTTTCTTAGCGATCATATCCCTTACAAAGTGATACTTTATGTCTATATGCTTAGTACGATTGTGGTACTTAGGGTCCTTTGCATAGGCTATTGCTGCTTGACTATCGCAGTGAATCAGAGTTGGTCCCTCACTCCCACCATGGATTCCCAATCGTACTAAGAATCTTTTGAGCCACACAGCTTCTTGGACAGCTGCAGAACAGCTACATATTCTGCTTCCATGGATGAAAGAGACACACACGTTTGTTTCTTGCTGCTCCAGGAGATTGCTCCGTTATTCAGTAGGAAAGCATAGCCTGACGTCGAGTGTCGCTCGTCCAGGTCTCCTGCCCAATCAGCATCGGAATAACCCTCCGCACGAAGGCCATTTCCTTGATAGCATAGCTCATAGTCCATGGTTCCTTTTAGATATCTCATAATCCTCTTTACAGCTTCCCAGTGTTTGACTCCTGGATTGGATTGGAATCGACTCACAAGTCCGACTGCGAAGCATATGTCTGGCCTGGTACACAACATGGCGTACATTAGGCTGCCAACGGCACTTGAGTATGGGACTCTCTTCATGCGTTCTATATCGCATTGTTTTGTAGGGCGCATTTCCTCACTTAGGTTATGTCCCTTAACCACAGGGGTATCCATAGGCTTGCAGTCTCTCATATTGAAACGCTCAAGAATCTTTGCTATGTATGCCTTTTGTGACAATGACAGCAATTTTCTAGAACGATCTCTTCTTATCTTAACGCCTAAGATATATTCTGCTTCGCCCATGTCTTTCATCTCGAAGTTCAAGGATAACCACTCTTTGATCATCTTTATTAGTTTAAGATTGGTACCAGCCAGTAGTATGTCATCGACATAGAGGGATAGAATGACAAAGTTGTCTCCAAACCGCTTGATATAAACACAGTGATCTTCCTCGATCATTTCAAAGTCATAGGAGCTTATAGCTTTGTGGAACCTTAAGTACCACTGCCTAGATGATTGCTTGAGTCCATAAATGGATCTCAAGAGTTTACAAACCTTTTGTTCGTTCCCTTTCTGTATGAAGCCCTCAGGCTGTTCCATATAGATTTCCTCATCTAGTTCTCCATTCAAGAAGGCGGTTTTTACATCCATCTGATGTAACTCTAAGTCTAAACTTGCTACTAAAGCCAGTATCAGTCGTATCGAGTTGAAACGTACAACAGGTGAGAAGGTGTCTGCGTAATCCACTCCTTCCCGTTGTGTATACCCTTTGGCAACTAACCTTGCTTTGGGTTTATCAATTGATCCATCAGCCTTACGTTTGTACTTGAGAACCCACTTGCTCCCAATTGCCTTTCGGCCAGGTGGTAGATCAACTAATTCCCATACTTGGTTGGATTCCATGGAATCCATTTCCTCTTGTAAGGCCTTCTGCCATTTTTCCTTAGCAGGTCCTGTTAGTGCTTCTTTAACACTTACGGGGTCTTCTTCATCGTTTCTGGACTAACGATGAAGGTTGCTCCTTCAATTGAGAAGCGTCTCTTAGGAGTTTTGTCTCTGTTACTTCTCCTAAGTGGGGTTGTTGCAGGACTTACTTCCTGTGACTGGGTTAAACCTTGTTGTGAAAATGGTTCAACCCTCCCACTCGGATCAGTAGACTGAGGAACACTTTGTTGTACCTCATTGCCATCATCCTCATAAAGACGGCTTGTTCGATCAATACTCCCTCTGCTAGGATATTCGGTTTCTATGAATGTTGCGTCCCTTGACTCTATCTCAGTCACTGAGCCGTCATCATTTTCACCAATGAAGACATACCCCTTAGAGTTCTCAGAGTATCTTATGAAGATACACTTTTTGCCCCTTGGTTCTAGCTTGTCATATTTATGGGAAGAATCACGAATATAGGCCGCTGACCCCCATGGTCTTAGGATGCTTAGATCCGGTTTGCGGTTTGTCCATGATTCATAAGGGGTTGTTGTGACTGATTTAGAAGGCACTCGGTTAAGTATGAATGTGGCAGTTAAAAGAGCATCTCCCCAATATGAGGTTGGAAGCTCAGCTTGTGCCATCATTGATCTAACCATATCGAGGAGAGTTCTATTTCTCCTTTCAGCAACTCCGTTCTGTTGAGGAGTGCCAGGGATTGTTAGTTGCCTAACAATGCCCCTTTCTTCACAGAGCTCCTTGAACTGATCAGAGAGGTATTCTCGGCCTCGGTCAGTTCTTAAGGCTTTGATTCTTGAACCTAGCTGATTTTCCACTAGATTGAGATATTTTCTAAAGCACTCTAATGCCTCAGATTTGTGGGAAATCAGGTAAGTATAGCCATATCGGGAAGAATCATCGATGAAGGTAATAAAATACCATGCTCCGTGACGTGCCCTAACACTCATTGGTCCGCAAATATCAGAGTGTACCAGTTCAAGAGGTGGTTAGCCCTGGTTGCCTTTCCGAAAGGCTTCCTTGTGCTCTTGCCAGCAAGGCAATGTTCACACAGAGACATTTCCTTTTTGGACACGTTTCCTAGCAAACCCTCTTTTGCCAGTTTGGTCATGCGTTCTTGACCAATATGTCCTAATCTAGCGTGCCATATATCGTAATTGACATCGGAAGAAAGCGCATAGCAAGAACTAGAAAAATTATCATTGAAATTTTCTAAAACAAAGAAACCATCCGAAACATAACCAGAAACTGAAAAATTGGTCCCATACGAAATGTCTACTGTGAAATCATGAAAAAAGACATTGAAATGAAATCTAACTAAGGAAATAACAGACACAAGATTTCGTCGGATTTCCGGAGCGTAGAGGACATTTTGCAGGACTAGGGTCTTTCCTCCATGCAGGGTCAGCTCACAAGTACCGATCCCTTTGACTTCTACTCTCGCGTTGTTCCCAACATAAAGCCATCTGCTTCTTGCTGGTAACCGACGAAATTCTGTGAAGTTCCCACGATCCTTGCTCACGTGGTCTGTGGCCCCTGAGTCTATAACCCAAACAGGATTAGTTTCAGCAATAAACGCAGTGCTAGAAACATAAGAGAAATGTATTGAATCTGAATCCAATACCTTTTTCTGCTCAGGGCAGTCCTTGGCATAATGCCCCTTTTGTTGGCAAGCATAGCATTTGATGGTTGCTATGTTCCGCTTCTTTGCAGGTTTCTTGCCTTTCTTGAAGGAACTCTTTCCCTTCTTCACTTTAGGGCCGCCTTTCTTATTTTGAGAGCCTTTGCTTCTCTTGGACTGGTTTTGGGAGGTTGTCCCTCCCTTTCCTTCAGTTAAATATGCCTTACTGACAGGCTTCACAGTTTCCATCCGATCATCCTCCAGTTGGAGGTGGCGAGCTACATCAGCAAAGGTTTTTATACTCTCATTATGAGTAATGGTGTGCTTCATGGTATCCCAACTTGCTGGGAGAGATCTCATGACAGCTTGAATCTGTTGCTCATCAGATAAAGCGCCTCCGGCTTCCTTAAGCTCCCTGATTAAGTTCTGCATTGCCCTTAGGTGATGCCTTATGGGAGTGTTAGGACCCAGCTTGAAATTATCAAGTTTGACGGTGAGTCTCCTAAGCCTCGCAGCAGAGGTACCGTCAAATTCGGATTTCAGTGCTGCCCACATGGCAGAGGCTGAAGGGTGTGTTTCGAATTGCACCAACACATCGTCAGTCATGGCACTTAGCATGGTTATTCTGGCGATAGTGTCCCTTCTTTTCCAGGCCGCGTAGCCGTCCTGGTCCCTTCGCGATGCATTTGCCTCAGGCTCTGGAAGAAAAGTAGTCAACACATCAGTGACTTCTTGTTCTTCGAGGACATACGATATCTTACGACGCCACATGCTGTAATTGTCTCCGTTCAGCTTGTCACCTCCTACGAGGTCAGCTATAATGGACTTGATTCCTCTTTGAGACATCGTGCTATCACATAGACAACAATGCATTTTAGTATGGTATGCAATATACACTTTTTCAAGTAGGTCATAGGTCGCCTGGGTAAGAGTCTCACCATTTTCATGATCAGGAGACAACTAGGTTGGCTCCCATCCCATTACTCCTGGTTAGTCTCTTACCTTTCTTACCTTTGACTTTCCTTGAACATATCCCCAATTTGGAGTTTTCCTCATGAAACTCCCACTCAAATAAAGCATTTGAAAATAAAAAAAACTTTATTTATTGAAGCATGAATGTTTACAAAAAATTGGATAATTCCAAAAATGAAGTCTCAAGAGTAAACATTAAATGAAAAGAAATAAATGTGAACAAAAACTCATTCGTTCATGATATATTTTATCATTGGTTCTCTCAAACTCTCTTTAACACCTTTCCAGCATCTACAGAGACATTGTTTAAAAAATGCTTCACTAAATATGTGTCCCCTCCTTGCCAGTTCCTCTCTGTATTGGATTGCAATATTTGAGAAAAAGAGTGCGTCTTGCTCATTGACAATTTGTTTAGCATAATAATTCAATTTTGAAAATAGGCACTTTTGATGCTTGTATTCATCAGCATGCTTTTCTGCTATCTTTTCTATTAAATTTATGTCCTTGGGTCTGCAGACTTCTTCCTCTTGTTGGTCAGGAACACATTTCCTTTTACCACTGCTCCCCTCAGGTACATTAGAGTTTACTTGTGATTGAGGCGCTTTTCTTTTATTTGTACTTTCGGCAGCATAATTATTTGAAGATTTCGGAGCATCAGAAAGAGGAGAATAAGTTGGATATTTTCCAAAAGAGGAGTTAGAATTTGAGTTTGAGTTGGCCATTTCCTAAACCCAAAAAGAACAAGTTAAGAAAAATATAAAAATAAATATTCAAAACATTTATTTGCTATTTTTCATACCCAAAAAGTCATAAAAAAACAGCACATAATATATTAATTCATAGCTCATGATTTTAGAAATATTTCAGGTCAAACAGGGCTCAAAAATAGTCCCTCACGCGCCCTCACGCGCCCCAACAAGCAAAATTTTTTTTTTTTTTTTTTTTAAAGAGCTAGGATCGCCCACTCTCGGGACCGGCGCGTGTCATACACGCGCCGCCTTTCCGGCCTCTCGCCGTCACGTGACCTGTCCTATTTGATTCCTCACGTCTCAAGGAGTCTATATATGTGCTTTTTATGACCAAAGGGTCCCTAGGTGGACCCCACGCGCCCACATGGCGCGTCCAAAAAAAATTTCAGAAAAAAATTTTTTTTTATCCAAAAAAAATTTATTTATTATTATTTTTTTTTTAAAAAAAAGGTCGGTCGGGTCGGTCTACCGACCCGACTTCCAGGGAGATCCGGGTCCACGGACCCGAAACGCAGCGTTTCACTTAAAGTGAAACGCTGCGTCCTGGCCAGCCCAAAACGACGCCGTTTTGGGCTGGTCAGGTCGTCCCTGACCTCCAGCCGGGTCGCCCCAGATCCGGCTGGAGCTCCGGCGGGTCCGTCGCGACCCGCCATTTTCGAACCGCCGTATCTTCCTCCTCCGAGCTCCGTTTTATGCATTTTAGGTGTCTATGGACTCGTATTTTCGTGCTCTACAACTCTATGGGTTTATTTTCTTTAAAAAACATCAATTTTAAAGACCCAAAAACAAGGTTCGAACGGCCGACGTTGGAAGCTCCAGAAAATAGACTTCGATCACGTTTTTAAATCTTACGGAGTAACAAGTAATGTTTTCGAACTTCACTTATATAAACGGAGTGTGTATTTGAGTTTAAAACACAAGCATATTCAGTTCGAATGGCATACGGCATATTCACGGTGCAGCGGAAAAAAAATGAGCGTGTAATATATATATGCACACATATATTGAGAGCCTCAAGAACATCTCGGCTCTGATGCCAATGTTAGAAAAATTGGAGAATGGATCGAAAACATACCGGGTCGGATCTCGGGTCGGGTCGGTCGGATCTCCTTAGCTCACGCTTAAGCTAGACTATAAAAGTCTGAGCTTTTAAGTGCACAGCAGAGCACCACTTTTGCAAGAAAGAAAATTAAGAGAGAGAGAGAGATAGTAGGAAAGCTCTACTACTGGAGTGATTTGAACTGATGGGGGGAAGCCTCTATTTATAGCTTTTGTCAGGGATATTTTGGGTAGCATAAAAATATCCACTGAGCCCATCAGATAAAATCTGAGATAAGATATAATATATCCTTATCTCATAATATCATGATATTTTGAATTCAAATCCAGAATCAATCTTAATTAATTCTAAATATATATACTTAATATATATTTAATCTATACAATATAAATAATTAATTTAATATAAATTAATTAGATTTATATCGTAACCGATTGGATATGATTCAGGATGTTTGACCAAGTCAAACATATCATGATATCGCTTGGATATTTGACTGATATATTCTCTTTATACCGGGTCAAATAATCCGGCCCATCAAATCCAAGGCGGATCCAAACCCAAAAATCTAACACCTCCGATTTTCAATATAGGACTCAATTGTTGAGTTTTTTTTTTCCTTAAAGCATAAGTATCCTCCTATTGGAGACAATTCTATTCGAGGTATTGTCGGGCATTAAATGTGGACACCTCTCCTAGTGGGGATTCGAACCTTGGTTCACCACGTTGTGGGAGACTAGCTCCTTCCACTAGACCCAACCCCCGTTGGTTATTGTTGAGTTGGTTTTGATCCTAAATATAAGACCCATTTTTCATATTTATTAATTTTTCTAAATTACCCCTATGATACTCCCTCAACTATAATCAAGTAAAAGAGGAAGGGGGGATATTAAGAAAGATGATTATAGTATTTCAGGAAAAATGTGTCATATTTCTTATAATTAACTTACCTAACTTCTTTAATCTAATCAAATTAGTTAAATGGGTCTTATATCAGTACTACTACTTTCGATTCGATTTTGATTCTCAATATAAGAATTAATTTAAATTTGATTTGATTTTAATTATAATATCTCAATCCACTTGGTTCTTAACATTTATCCATTTTGCCCTAAATTATTATCACAATGATTTCACATGTTAAGAAATTTTCATTAAAAAGTATTTTCAATGCACATGATTAATATGAGGTATTTTGGGAAAAAAACAACATCTATTTATTACAAATAATTAATTTAAATAATTTTTTTATTATTTAAAAATTATTTATCTAACTCTTTTATTAAGGATCCGAGATAATATACTACTTCCAATCCTTAACATAAGAGCTAATTAACTAATTTGAGTAGATTAAGAAAATTAGTTAAGTTAGTTATTTGTAATAAATAGATGTTGTTTTTTCTAAAATATCCTTGCTAATCAAGTGTATTGGCTAGAACTATCATCATTACAAAGATTACTGAGAAAAAAATTGATACATATGAAAGAAAAAATAGATTGAAATCTTATACTATCTCTAGTCCTTAATATAAGAACTAGCTGACTAATTTGATAAGATTAAGAAAAACTATTTAAGTTAGTTATTTGTAATAAATAGGTGTTGTCTTTCCTAAAACATTCTTGCTAATTAAGTATATTGGCTAGAACTAATATTATTACAAAGACAACCTTAGGAAATAATGGATACATATGAGAGACAAAATGGATTAGGATCTTATATTTAAGACTAAAATAAAAGTCAAACAAGCTCTCACATTAAGAACTAGAGATAGTATTTAGAACCTGTAACATCCTGATTTTTGGGCCTAGAAGTACCAGAAATAGCCTGAATTGGATAGACTACCAGACCTCTTTTTAGCAGAGGTCCCAAAGATAAGAAAGGAAGTTAAAGCAGTTTTAGAGACTAAACTGCAAAGTGAAAGTTTTAAGGGGCTAAAGTGTAATCAAAGTTAAAGGCTCTAATAAAGTCTCAAAGGCCAAGAAAGAGAAAAAAGGCTAGATACAGACCAAAAGTTAAGTTAGAAGCCTCAAAGAGATGGTTTTATGAGGTTGAGCATAAGTAGGGGTAAAACCGTAAATTCAGAAAGTTAGGCCATCAAGGGTAAAAATGAAAAGTACATAGAAAATTCTAAGAAAATCCCAAAAAATATAAAATAATATTTTAAAACTCTTTTGTGAAGAGAGATGACGAAAATACCCTTGAGATAGCTTAAATGGAATTTATAAGGTTATGATCGGTAAAAAGTACACTATTTGAGGTAATTATTTAAAATAGTAAGAGACCTAAAAAATGTACACAAAAATGAGGTTAAAGGTTTGAAAAGTTGTACTAAATTATAAAATTAGTCTCAACCCTAGAAGGCCAGCAGAATGGCTTTAACATTTTTTAAGGCCATAACTGCAGTTTATAGGTTTGTTATGGGAAATTTAAAAAGAAATACTTATGATCTAAGTTATAATTTGAGAAAATTCACAGATTTTCTCTAAAATATGAGAAATTTTATGATATTTTTGAATGAATTTTTAGAGCTCTGGATTGGATAAAATACTCAAGTCAAATATTAAATAATTTTTGTCCCCTAAATAGGAGACAAAACCAAAGAAAATATCTAAGGGTCATCATGACGGTGCTGAGTCAACATGCTGAGTCGCCAAGCGTAATCATGACACCTATGAGTTATCATGATGAGTTGCCGAGCGTAATTATGACACCTACGAGTCATCATGCTGAGTCACCAAATGCAATCATGACATCTATGAGTCATCATGCTAAGTTAGTAGAAGATATTTATGGATAACATAAAAATCAGAACGCAATACAGAAATATTTTCGACAGTCCTTTGTCTACCTGTCATAGTAAAATCTCTACTGCGTGACTTAGTAAGGTTAAGTAGCCTGTCAGTAGAGCTAATTATTTTCATCTATGCTCCTCTAAGATAGCGCCATATATATACCTTTTATTGGCCAGAATTTTAAGAAGAAGTTGTCCTGGTAGTACAGGGTAAGTCAGGACCAAAAAAGTATCCGATACGATGCAAGATTGGCTTGATAAGTGGAGAAATAATTAAGGAAATATTTTTGCACGAATTTTCTATTTATTTCCTCCCTATTTTAATACCAAGTTGATGAATGGGCATGAAAGGAATTGTTCAAGTTGTTAGAAGAATCTAGAGCAACCAAGAAGAGTATAAAAGAACCTAAAGGGAACTAGAAATCTTTAGAAGTATCCACAAGCTTCTTGAAGCCATGACTCACCAAGACACTTGTCATCTTCTTAGGCTATGTTGCTTAAGATGTGTACACATGGAAGGGTGGTTGAATGGAGGGTTAAGGTGAGCTCTTATTCAAGAAGGGCATGTGTGGCATTATGAAAAGTATGAAGCCTATAAATACCCCCATCCATAGTTTATTTTCGTGTAAGACCATTTTAAGAGGGGAAACTCTTGCAAAATCAAAACTAGAGAGAGAAAGAAGAGAATTCTAGAGAGGGGAAGTGACTTGGAACCAAGGTAAGGCTTCCAAACTTCTCTATGTTGGTTTATGGTTGTTATATGTTGATTTTATGATAGTTTGATGATGTTGGGAAGTCATTTTCTTAAGGGGAATTGCTGCCCAAATTTTATCAAAATGAGAGGGAATAATTTTATAAAGCTAGAACATCAATCCAAAATTAAGAAAAAAGAGTTAGGTTCAAGAAGGTTAGTCTTGAACTTTATATAATCTCTTGGTCCTAATGAATTGTATGACCAATGTGATTATGTTTAGGACCTTGGAATATCCAAGAGGATGTTTGATGATATGGACTGAAAGCCCTTGTGGTTGGGAAGTCAAGGGAATCAAAAGAAAAGCAAGAGGAAAGCTTGAGATGCAAGGTAGTGAACTTACCCTTTATGTGTTGATGTGGTATGCTCATATGTCGATTTGTATTTGTTGTTTGAATGATGTTATGACATGATGATTGTTGCAGGAAATGTTGTTTTTAATATGTTCCTATGGCCATGTATTTTTATACCAAGCATAAAGCATGATGGCATGTCACTAGTTAACTTAAATTTATGAAAAAATACATACCATACACTAGCATCCATCTTGTGCATGTATACAGTAATGTTTTCTATTGAGATTCTCCTCAATCTCACTTCTCCCTAACTAACCATTTAGGTCAAGCAACGATGGGTAATAATGGCATGAGAAGCAAGGAGAAGTAAGCAGAGAATTATTCTTGTTAATGGATGAGACTGTTGATGAATGTATAATTCTCCTATTTTGTAAACTATGTTATGGATGCCAATGATGCCATGTATTTAATTATAATATTTATGGCATGAATAGAAATGTATGAGAATGAATGGGAAAAAGTAAGCCCAAGTTATGTATGTCAAAGAAATAAAAAGAATTAAAGTAAACAGTAGTTAAGGGGTAAAACGTAGGTTTTGGGGCAGTGAGTTTGTAACTCTAGTTTGACCTATCAAATGAATGAGTTTAGCCACGATATTCGGCATACTTATAGTTCACATTCCCAAGCTTTAAAATGAGAGGTAGATTACCTCAATTGTACGTGTACGCATGGAGATACAAATTTTCAAAGTTGAGGCACAAAATCTGAAAGTTCCAGATTTTACCAAATGAACAGTAATCTTTATTGATTAAACTGTACGAATTGAGTAAGGATAAGTCTAATTGGATATTTTTTCCTTAAATAGCTTTCAAAGAGCTTTTCGTAGAATTTTAGAACACCTCAATACGATTTTTATAAAATTAGTTATGAGTTTTTAAAGTTGGACCTGTAATCTGAAATTTAAACAGTGAATAATAACCCGAGTAATAATTATGTTGAAATTTTAATCCACGGGTTTGTGTTGTGATCCGTTTGAACCATAACACTTCCAAATGCGTACTTTGAGGGGTTAAAAGTAGGATGTTACAGAATCAAAATAAAAATCAAACAAACTCTTATATTAAAGACTGCAGGTGGTACATAAGATTTAATTTGTATTTTAATTTAAATTACAAACTCAATTTTATATTAATTACAGGAGTTAGTAATTAATATACAAAACAACGTAAAAGATATTTGTCCTTAGGATCAATGCACAAGATATCAGTTCATGACTTGCAAAAAAGTTCGAAATTCAAACAAGGACATTAATATTTTGATATAGATCATTATATCGCAAGTTTCTACTAGTGACTTGTTGAATTGCTGAATACATCAATATAGCACGCCTGCAGCCCAAAATATTTAAAGACTGTTATTTTCTCAAACATTTTTTAATTTGGATGGGTATAATTCCTCTAAGAAGCTGACTATGGAGGGTCACTTTTGCATAGCCCAATAAAAAAGACGCAGGAACTTTATGGCTGTGGATATTTGTTTATATTTCCAGTTCGTCTTTCTCTTTTTCCTCTGCATCCGAATTATTTGCAGAGGAAACAAGAGGCTTGTTTCTTTTTACTTTTTGTTTTGTTTTTCAAAACAATTTTATAAAATTATTTCAAATTTGAGAAAACAAATGTTTCGATAATTATTTCTAAAAAATCACATTTAAGGCCAAAAAACATAATAGCCTTGTTTGTTTTCTTGTTTTAAAAACAGTTTTTTTTTTTGGCTTTTAAAGACAACAATCTAAAATACTTGTTTCAAAGTTTATTTTTAGCTAAATATTTAAGAAAACCAAAATATTTTTTTAAAAACTATAATACAAAAACAATTTTTAGTTGTTTTCTTATTTTTGTCTTTGCATTTCTTATTTTTCTCGTTTAGAAAAATTAGAAAACTCTTTCTTTTCTACTCGATGGCTTTTTCTCCATTTCAACACTCAATTTTAATTAAAATTTCATCCTCTAATTTCAGTATATTTATTTTTAAATGTAATTTTTTAGAATAATCATCCAAACAGATTTTTTTTCCTTTAAAAAACATTTTATAAAATTATTTTTTTAGAAAACAAAAATAAAAACAAACTAGCTCAGTAAAACACATTTGGTGAGTGGTGGTTGTCGCTAGCAATAATATGTGGTGGGTGGTAGGTAAGAAGAAAAGAATTTTTTTTAATTTTTCAAAACAAAAAAATACAAAATACAAAAGAAAAAACCTAAAAATTGTTTTAGTTTTTTTTAAAAAAAAAAACATATTACAATTTTTTCAAAACAATCAACTAAAAACAAATTATTAAATAATTTTTTTATTTTTTAAGAATAAAAAATAAAAAATGATTTTTAAAGCAAGAAAACCAAACAAGTCCAATTTCTTTTTTCCTTTTAATTTTCCCCCCAAATATGTGTGCCTAATTTTAAAAGGATTTTTTCGCGTCAGATTCCAAATTCAAACGGATAGGAGAGGGAAGATCCGGCCCGAAGCAATCAACTCGTTTCTGGACTTGTTTCAGCCCACACGCATGCATATGGAAATTGATGACCACTTCGGCCGAAACCAAATAATAATAAGAATAATAATAAATAAATACTACTCAGCTCAAAAAAATACATAAATAAATAAAATTTGATTGGAAGAGCAGCCGGGTGGACTGGTCTTCGGTCTCATTCCCGATGCGAATACCTTCCAAAACAGTGTCAGACTATATTATGCAGACGAAAGCACTCAGAGGCTATAAGCCTATGCCAATACGAAAAAGTATTTTATTTTCTTTTTACCATTTTTAAATGTCTTTTGATTCGATGATTGCGTTTTGTTGGTATATCCATTATCTCTAAACTCTGAGCCCTGAATTGAATAGCCCATCAACATGATGCCTCCACTTAGGAAGTTGTGAGAGTATGATTTGATTTTTTTTTTTTTTGGTAAAGATATGATTTGAGATTTCCCTCTCAATAATACTGCCATACAGGACAAACATATAATATAAAATAATATTCAAGTTTTTAGGAAGAATTATAATAGGATCCCATACAAAAAAATTACAAAACAAGTTTTAGAAATTTTTATTTTTTACTCTAGAATTTGTCATTACAGAATGTTTATGTTGTTATTGGACCTTTTAGTAATTATTTTTCTTATATGGGACTTGATTGTAATTCTCCCAAGTTTTTATGGTATAAAATAACAGCAATTTATTTTCTATTTTTAATTAAATTTTTATACTGTACCCTTATATTGTTTTAATTATAGGTATTACTCTTTATATTTATAATTTATTAATTTATAAAAAATATTATCTACAGCTAATGTTGTGGCTTTCACCCAATGCATACTTTGATTAATTTTTCCATATGATCTAAATAAAGTAAAAATTAACCAAATCACAGATTGTATATATATTTGAGGAGACAATTATGAGCACACTAATTTTTTATTTTACATTGATGATACACAAATTTTATTTTAATATTTTATTTTTAAAATGCCACTTTTTATTTTATATTTTATGTCAACTTACATGTTATTTATTCATTCAGCATTTACATCAATATTATTTAGAAAACTATAATGACACAATAGAAAAACTGCAATTATCTGATTAAAAAATAAGGCAAAATTACAAAGTAATAAACTAATTTTTCACGTACACACACATATATATGGTGAAAACACACATATTTTGCTTATATACTACCTTATTTCCTTGACATAAAAGTTAGTTAATTAAGTTGAATAGATTAAAAAAATCAGTTAAGTTAGTTATTTTTAATAAATACTGTTATCTTTCCTAAAATATCTTAGCTAATCATATGTCATTTGATGATATGTTTAACAAGTACAGCCACTACAAAAATTACCTTAAAAAAATAGATAAATATGAAAGAAGAAATAGATTTGGGTCTTATATTTATGATCAAATTAAAAAATAAAATAGGTTTTATATTAAAAAACAGATATAGTATATATAAACTATTACTCTGTCTGTTGACCCATTCGGACTAATTGTCGACTTCTGTGTAGGCCAAATGTAAGATTGGCAAAACCATTTTGCTCGCCACAATTTCTCTCAATTTTTAATTTAAATATTCTAATTTTACTTTGTTACTACCGTTAACTTCTGTAACTTTACTCTGCTAGTACTATTGGCCCCTATGCAATAGCTAATTATATTAATAAATTAAAATTATAGTGTTTAATTAGAAGAAAAAAAATACCCAAATACTAAATTAAAAATTGAGAAAAAAATATAAGAACTTGCAAAAATGATTTTCTCCATAAAATTCGCAGAATACAACTTAGCCAAACCGCAAAGCTTACAAGTAAAATTACACATTCACCCTATTAAAATTGATGACATCTTTGGCCCAAGCCAAAACAACAACAATAATAATAATTTTGATTGTTAATTTTAGAAATATAAAATTAATTTAATAACATTAAAAAATTAGTTAAGTTAATTATTTTTAATAAATAAATATTATTTTTATTAATTATTTACATTGAACTATTTTTTAATAAAAATTTCTGAAACATATGTAATCATTATAAACATTATTTAGACATAAAATGAATAAATACAAATTGAGAAATGAGAATTAAATCTCAAACCACTGAGACGAAGTACTAATAAATAAAAATTGATTGGAAGAGAAGCTTGGAGAGGGTGGGGATTGGTTTTCGGTGTTATTCCCTATACCTAGGGTTATACAACGAACACATCGAACCAGACCAGAACCCAATCCGAAGTCTGGTCTGATTTTTGGTCAAGTTGGGTTTAGCAATCTGTGGTCTGGTCTAGTCTAGTAGTGACCTGAGGTCGAGTTGGATTGGTCTCAATCCACCAGACTAGTGGACTGGTCTAGGCATTTTAGGTTTCCAATTTTCTTTTTTCTTTTTTAATTTTTTCATTATAAGAAGCAAGATTTTAACATGATAAATATAATTTAAGACAATAAAAAATACCTATAATCATATAAAAGTCATTCGAAAATATTAAGACCTCATCATAAATACATAAAAATCTCTAAAAACATTAAAAAAAATTAAAGGTAACATCTAAATTACAAATTATTGAAAAATAAAAAATTCACCTAGACCGGACCGGACCGAACCAGTCCAAGTGGTCTGATCACTTGGTTCGAAACCTAGTCCAACTCGACCAACTAGTGTGGTCCAGTCTAGTTTAATTTCATTATATAGTTTATTTAGATAAGACTGGACCGGACCAAATCATTTCGAGTTGGACCGGACTGGGCCAGACCACCGAGTTTTTCCACATTCTTACCTATGATTTCAAACACTGTCAGACTATATATGGTGCAGATCGAAAGCACTTAGAGGCTATAATAATCTCAAAAAGCTTTTTATTTTTTTTACCACTTTAATTTCTTCTGATGATTGTGTTACGTGGGTACATCCGTTAGTAATGTCAACTCACATGTTATTTATTCATTCAGCATTACATCAATATTATTTAGAAAAATGTAATGACACAATAGAAAAACTACAAGGCCAAATTACAAGGTCACGAACTAATTTTTCACGTACATATACATATATTTATATATATATATGTGGTGAAAACACACACATATTTTGCTTTTATACTACTACCTCATGTCCTTAGTATAAGAGTTGGTTGACTAATTTAAATGGATTAAGAAAATTTGTTAAGTTAGTTATTTTTAATAAATAGGTATTATCTTTTCTAAAATACCTCAACTAATCAAGTGTTATTTGATGAAATTTTAACAACTAAACAAGTACAACCACTATAAACACTACCTTAAAAGTACAGATAACTATGAAAAATAAAATAGATTAGGATCTTATATTTATGATCAAATTAAAAAAGCAAACTAGGTTTTATATTAATAATCAGACCTAGTATACATAAACTATTACTTTGTCTATTGACCCATTCGGACTAATTGTCGACTTCTATGCAAGCCAAGTGTAAGATTGGGAAAACCATTTTGCTTGCTACAATTTCTTTCAATTTTTAATTTAATATCTATAAGTCCTTTTTTTCTTAATTAAATATTCTAATTTTACTTGGTTACTACTGTTAACTTCTGTAACTTTACCCTGTTAGTACTGTTGGCCCCTATGCAGAAGCTAATTATGTTAATAGATTAAAATTATAGTGTTTAATTAGAAGAAAAAAAACCCAAATACTAAATTAATAATTGAAAAAAAGCATAAGTACCTGCAAAATGATTTTCCCTATAAAATTCACAGAACCCTGAGCTCTGAATTGGAATAAGCCCATCAACAATGTTGCGCTCACTCACCAAAGTGTGAGAGTATGATTTCCCTCTCAATAATATATTATGTACAATTATGTTGTTATTCATAAATAATTTGTATCCCAAAAATATATTAAGTTAACAATTTTTTTTCACTTTTTGTCCTTATTAAAGGAAGGGTAGTGAAAAAAAAAAGTTTTATATTTTCTCTCACTTATTTAAGTCAATAGTGTAAATACGGGAAAAAAAACTCATTAATTACCCTACAAGTGACGTATATTTAGAAACAAATTTTTCCTTCACAAATGACTTATAAATAGGAACAGAGTAGTAAATACTCCCATGTAGGGCTGTGCAAAAACCCGGTGGTCCGGTATGGTCCGGTCCAACCCGAACAAACCCGGTCCAGTCTAGTCCAAAAAAAATTGGCCCGAAACAAGACTGGACCAGACTGGACCGGACTGGTCTCATCGGGCTGGACTGGACTAGGGACTGACCCCTCAGACCAGTTGGTCCAGTCCAGTCTAGCCCGATTTTTTTTAAATTATTATTTATATAATTTTAATTTGATTTAATTTTTCTATATAAATTTTTTATCTATTCAAATAATTAAGATTTATCTATTAACTTTCAAAGTAATGAGCATGCATATATATTTTCTACAATTTAAGATCTATATTGATGAGAATTAATTAATAAAACATGACTTCATTGGGAAATTGAAAAGGAATGATCAAATTTGATAACTTTTGAATTAAAATATGTGCAAAATTTTATATAGTAAGTTACAATCTTGCCTCTTATTGAAGAAAAAAATTTTTTTTAAAAAAATTAAAATTAGCTCTGGACTGCCTGGACTGGTCCAGGCAGTCCAGAGGACCAAGTCCAGTCCAACCCGACCTTGGGTTGGCACTGGACCGGACCAGACCTCGGGTTGTTTTTTTCAGCCCGAGGTCTTTACTGGACCAGACTTCGGGTTGATAACAAACCCGGTCCAGTCTAGTCCATGCACACCCCTACTCCCATGATCCTTATAGGATATTTTCAGTATGTTTTACATAAACAAACAAAAAATCTTAAATTGCATTGACTCTTCTTTAAAATATAACATTTCAACTTTATCTCTATTTAATATATTCACATTTCAAAAATAATAATTATCTACATTATAATAAATGAAGGACAAAACAATTGAGTTGTTAATAAGGGCTGAACCCTGAAGGGCCAAGGCCTAAAAGTACTGGCTCTTTAAAGTCCGCATATTTTAAAATTATCATACTATTAAAATTAGCCAAGGCCTAATTTTTTTGAAATAACAAATAAAACAATAAAACTTTTGAAATTTTTTATTCAAATTATAAATATTAGTAAAATAAATTAATGATGTATATAAAAAAATAAAAACTAATAAATTACTACCTCCGGTCCTTAATATAAGACCCTGTTTGACTTTTAATTTGGTCCTAATTATAAGACCCCAATTCATTTTGTCTCTCATATTTATGCATTTTTTTCCAAGATAATCCTTCTAATAATGATAGTTCTAACCAACACACTTAATTAGTAAGGATATTTTAGGAATGACAACACTTATTTGTTACAAATAACTAACTTAACTTACTTCCTTATCTCCTCAAATTAGTCAACTGGGTCTTATAATTAGGACCAGAGGTAGTATTTTCTAAACTCAAAAAAACTCAAAACTAAATGAAACACGGAAGTAAAAGGATAAAAAGAAGTAATTAAAGATTAACATCATCAACATTATTATTATTTTCATCTTCATCACTATTATTAAGATGAATAATACTCCTTCAATCCTTAATATAAGATCTATTTAACTAATTTGATTAGATTTAAGAAGTTAGGTAAATTAGTTAATTATAAAAAATATGATATGTTTTTCTAAAACACCATAATCATCTTCTTTAATATCCTTTTTCCCTTTTCTACTTGATTAGAGTTGAGGGAGTATCCATAGGGATAATTTAGAAAAAATTAAAAAATATAAGAAATATGTCTTATATTTAGGATCAAAATCAACTCAACAATTAGGTCTTATATTAAGGACTGGAGAAGTATTTGATTGTTCTTTACCATGAGTGGGCTCTTCTTCAATGATAAAAATATTAATGTTTTTGTCTCCATTACTCTTATGTATAATAAAACTATATAGTATTTACGAGTACAAATAAGCGCCTAAACATTTGTTAGAATAAGATAATTTCTACGCTATTTTAAGACATGTGAACTAATAATAAAGAAGTACTATAATGATCGGATGGCTAAGAATATCGCTTCTTATCTTTGAAAAAATTAAAAATTGATTTTAATTGCTCTTGTGCTAGTTCAAAACATCTAATTTTCTTTAATTATCTGGTTTAACTATTAGTTCTTCTAATAATTTTTTAGTTTAGACTTGTTCATAAAAAATTAATCCATAATTATTTACATATTTTAATAAAAATAAAAAAACTAAGTGGGATTAAAAGGACAAATTTTGACCTGTTTTAACGGTTCTAATAAATAGTGCGAAGAGAATTTTTTTTTCTCTCTCACTCATATTTATAAATACAACCCTATAAACTGACCCATTCAGACTTATCCTTGGCTTCTGCGCAAACCCATGTGAGATTCACAGATTCCGACTAAGTCAGACCACAAAGCTTGGCAGAGCGCATAAGACAAAAGAAAGGCCGGGAAATGCATTGATGTACATAAAAAAATGGAAAAAACTGCATCAAGCACGATACTTACTTTTAAGCTTTGTTAATTAATCACTGATTATTGATTATTGAAATATGTTCAGTTTCTTCCAAAAAGAATTAATTTTATGTGTTCAAACTTCAAAGTTCAAATCCCCGCACCATTCAGGCCCAAAAATAAAAATAAAAAATCCCTGCACCCTGAATAGATTCCCTCTCTAAGCTCAATAGTATTTTCCTTTCAAGTTTCAACTTAGAATGAGGGATTTGTTTAGATACTTTTGTATTCGTCAGATGTGTTGGCTCCACAATGGAGTTGACTGTTCTTTCTTTCTTTCTGGGAATTTTAATGCGGCTACAGCGATAACTGCCAGAAATGTTTTCCAAAGTAAAAAGAAGGTAGTTGCTTGAGAGAGACTCAATTCCACTTTCAGTCACACTCACGACAAGCTTACCGCTGTTGTACTTCTTAAGCTTCCATTCATGGACAGGAAGGAGAAGGCGACCCTGAAGAAATGTGCAGTGCTAGTACGCTCACCGTTAAGACTTCATCAAGCAAAAGCACTTGTGGTGCTGATTCGCATTTAACTTCTCCAAATCTCAAGAACTCCATGGAATCAACGCCTTATGATTCTCCCTGTCTTGTATCATCCCATCTTCTTCAGCATTTGTTTCAGCCTTACAGTCTCCGCATATATCTCCGAGGGCCATCGGAGAAAATTTAAATCCCCCCAACTCCGGCGAGAGCCCTTGTTTACAAAAACCCACCACAACAACCTCCGCCGCCAGCACAACTACAGCAACAACCACCAACCACCGTCACCCATCCTTCGCCGCCGTTTTCGTACAGAGGTTCCCAGTCTGAAGACATTCCTAGCAGTTCCTACACACCGCCGTCGGATCCCTACGAGTTCTCCGATGACACTTCTGATACGAAGCTCAAATTTGTGACTTGTGTTCCCGTCCCTGACCCGATTCCTCCACGCCATTTCATTCATTCTCGTTCCCCGTACCTCGAACTTCGTTCGCAAAAAGCTCTTTCTCGGCGGCTTCAAATGCCAAACTTACCAGTTGTGACGTTTACATTGGTTTTCATGGGCACAATCCCAATTTGATACGCTTCTGTAAGTGGCTTAAATCGGAGCTTGAGCTTCAAGGGATTGACTGTTTTTCTGCGGATAGAGCAAAATACTCAGATAGTCAGAGCCATGAGATCGCAGATAGAGTCATTTGCTCAGTGACATTCGGTTTAGTTGTAGTCACTCCTTCAAGTTTTATAAACCATTGCAGCATGGAGGAGATTAGATTCTTCGTTCAAAGAAGAACTTAATTCCACTCTTCTTTGAAGCTTCACCTACTGAGGTTATGGCTCTTGCAGACTGCAATTCAATCAACAAAGAGTGTACAGAGGCATTGGATGGAGTTATGCAATCTCATGAACTAAAGCTGGAGGCCATTGATGGTAACTGGGGACGTTGCATAATGAAAGCTGTGGGGATTCTTAGATCAAGACTTGGACGGAAGAGAGAAGGGTTCGAGAACAAACAAGGATTTGAGAGTTTACCTTTCCCCAGAAACGCATTCTTTGGTGGAAGAGAGAAGGAGATTATGGAGATTGAAAGTCTCTTCTTTGGTAACGGAAATTGTCCAGAGCAAGGTCATTCTACAGCAACCATCAAAGGAGAGGCCAGTGGGCAATCTGAAGGACTTGCTGATGAAGAAAGCGACCACGTGAATAGTAGAGGAGGGAGATTTATCTGTCTAGAGATGGACAAGAGCAGAGATTCAACTTTCGAATCTTGGTTGATGTTGAAACACTCAAGGGAAAAATTTCTTTCAAGAGGAAACAAAAGAAGTCAAGAAGTGGTAACTATAAGAGCTTGAGTAGCACTGTGATTTGCATCAATGGGGTTTCTGGGATTGGAAAATCAGAGCTGGCACTGGAATTTGCTTACAGATTCTACCAAGATACAAAATGGTCTTGTGGGTTGGTGGGGAAGCTCGGTATCTCCAGGCAGAACATACTGAATCTGTCTCTTCATTTAGGTGTAGATGTTGGTGCTGATTCTGAGGTTGAAAGGGGCGGAACCCGTAGCTTTGAAGAGCAAGAAACCGAAGTTTTCACAAGAGAATCAAGAGGGAGCTGTTCAGTGATATGCCTTATTTACTTATAATTGATAATCTTGAATCTGAAGAGGACTGGTGGGAAGGAAAGAATATGCATGACTTGATTCCCAGAAACACAGGAGGTACTCATGTGATTATTACCAGTAGGCTGTCAAAAGGATGAACTATGATACAATTGAGCTTCCACCACTGCCACTATCTGATGCAATGATGTTGATCAGAGGAAGAAAAAAGAGAGAGTATCCATCTGGCGAGGTAGAATTCCTTAAAAACATTTAACAAGAACTGGGAAGATTGAGCTTTGGTCTATGGTTGATTGGTTCATTTGTTATCTGAACTTGGAATAACCCCTTCTGCTCTTTTTGGCACGATCCAGATTCCACATTCACTCTTGAGAAGATTCTCCTTCTTGTTACAGAGCATTGCAGAAAACAGCACCTCAGGAACAACCCTTTCCTTAAGAAGATCCTTGAATTCAGCTTCGGGATTCTGGAGAAAAGCAGAAGAAAACAGAACTTCCTAGCCAAAAGAATGCTTCTTGTAAGTGGGTGGTTGGCCCCGTCTCCAATTTCAGCAAGTTTGTTAGCTAGTGCGGCTAACAGTATCATCCCTAAGACAAAAACTCTGGATGTTACATTCAATTGTTTGTCATCAAAAGCATGGAAAAGCGAAAATGATTCAGCAATGCTTCTGGTGAAATTGGGACTGGCGCGAATAGCCAGCAAAACGACGAACACTGCATCATCCATTTTCATCCCATAACACAGGCATTCGCGAAAAAGAAAGGTGGTTTACAATCTGCCAAAGCTATTGTTCAAGGAGTGACAGAAAACAAGTAATCCCTATATAATAAACGCAGATCATTTCTGGGCATCAGCTTTTCTTGTGTTTGGGTTCAAATCTGAACCCCCACTAGTCCAACTTCAAGCAACAGACATGGTTTTGTACATCAAAAGAACAGCCCTACCACATGCAATTCAAGCCTTCTCTGCCTTTTCCAGATGCAATTCTGCA
>NW_021636831.1:0-90830 GCF_004799145.2 Neltuma alba
AATAGCATGTTTCATTCCCCTTCCCTTCCTTTTAAAGTGTGTGAGAAATTTTGGAATATTTCAGGATTGACTTGCTTGTTCTGGGACTAAATAACAAGTTCCCTTTGTAGGCGCATTCATTACTAGATTTTAACTATTTGATTTAATTGAATGAGAAAATGCAATGTTAATAGTATTATTGTTGTGTCTTTGCTGAACAGAAGTATTTGTTTAGGCAACTTTGTTTTGGGTCAAATAACAAATGTTTGATAATAAGTTCTGTTGAAAGTAGTGTATATATTTTTGAATAGTTGAATTGAATTTATAATAAGTTCTGTCTGTTGAATGCGTCTTTGTTGGTTTATTTGTTCCTTTGGGTTGTCAGGACACAGGAAAGAAGTGATTTGCAAAAGCGTGTATTGTTTGCTCTAGACTTTTAAGCTTTTCTAATGATTATGCAGTGATATTTTTTTCGGTCTTCAGTGTTCCATTTGGAACTTTCGAGAAAAAATTGCAGTGTGAAATGACCGTCTCTAATTTTGATAGGCTACTCGTGGAAGTAGTGCAGCAAGAAATGACTTCCGAAGGTATCAAAGCAAGTTGCCTTGGCTTTTATGAAGAGAACTCTTGCTAGATGCAGGAAATTTGAGGATACTGGGAGAAGTTGCTTTATGGATCCTGTGCTTAAAGATGTTCTTTTGGCTGCACCTGCTCATGACAATTATGCTGGCTCAGTTGCTGCCATCAATCTACCACAAACTCAAAATTCTGAGGGAGAGGCTATGCTCTCAGGTTGTATAATTTGACCATGATTTAAGTCTTTTCCTTTGGGAAGATGATTTACTCTGATTGTGACAGTCCAGAAGTACTTTCATTTATGTAATTTTGTTCACAAACTGCTATATGTAGGGGATCGATACTAATTAATAACTTGGTGCTTGGCATTTGCAGGTTTTACCTCTTGTAGGGAGCAACATGGTCTTGAAAATGATCAAATCGGCAGTAGTCCAGTGGATGTATTTGAGAATCTAAACCAGCTCTCTGACCATGATTTTGCCAGAACAGGACCAATACTAAACCGAGGGAAGAAAAAGGAACTACTGCTTGATGATGTTGGTGCTGCTGCTTCTTTGAGATCTGTGCCAATTCTTGGCAATTCTTTCATGGGCGGAGCAAAGGGAAAGAGGAGTGAGAGAGAGAAGGACAAAGACCCTTCAGGAAGAAATTCTGTTGCTAAAACTGGTCGACCCTCTGTAGGTTATTCTAGGGGTGAGCGTAAAACAAAAGCAAAGCCCAAACGAAGACAGCTCAACTGTCTGCATCTGTAAATGGATCTCTTGGCAAGTTGCCAGAAAGTACTGATTCTGAGCACCTGTTCACTCTTGGTTCTGGTGAAGGAAATGACAAAGGGAACGCCAGAAAATGTAAAATGGAGTCTGTTTCTCATGGCCATACATCTAATAATTTATCCATGGAGCTGGGGCCAAACATTGACTTTTCTAACTTGCATGAATTTGACTCGATAGAACTGGGTGTAGATAATGAACTTAATGAGCATCAAGACCTGGGCTCTTGGTTGAACATTGATGACGAAAATTTACAAGATCATGATGCAGTGGGCCTAGACATACCAATGGATGACCTGTCTGAGTTGAATATGTTCTAATGAAGGAGAATCCAGGACATATACATTCCTATGGACAGTTTGACTTATATAAACGGTGCTGTGTCAGAGGAAGCTGCTAATAGAATTTATACCTCTGATTATTTGCACTTGTAATTATGCCCATTCTTTTTGTACACTTCTCTACAAAACCAAAGAGAACCAAAAAAAAAAAAAAGTGTAGTCCTCAATTGTTCATATCATTCAGGGATTCCCTCAGGTTGTAACTGCTACAGTTTAATCAAAAAGAAAAAATTTTGATCATCTTATTTCTGTTGTCATTGCTGTTGACTTGTAAATTTTCTCATACAAGTTATTATGTCATGACTTGTCTACATGCATCTCAGGACGTTCAGATAGGCTCGGCATGTTGAAAAGTTTTCACAAAATTGCAGACCACTGTAACTGTTTCAAAGTGATATGGCTGCTAAAGAGGTTAACTAATTCAAGTTTATCGATGAATTATTTCTAGGGTTTATGTCGAGCTGAGGAGGAAATTTCCTCACGTTTTTCGTGGATTTGCAAGTTCTTGTGGCCTCTCCCTTTATTTTACTCATTTCGTAGCTTGTTAATAACTTCAATGATATATTGTAATGATGACATGTTATGAATTGAAGGGGAGTAGATTTTAATTTTTTACTATGATTTTTAAAGCCTGATACTTTCTTTACCGTGTTTGTGGAGATTGCATTTCTTCCTGACAGTAGTTATGTTCCGCTGTGAGTGAAGCTACCATAATTGCTTCAAATTTGTACATTCTTATTATATCGCTCCTGAGTCGTAATGCCTGGAATGTTGGAGTCAACATTTGATATCAGAGTTCAAGCTTGGGTTGGGCAGGGAAACATGAGTTGCTTTGTCCATTTTTTTTCATGGTTTTTTTACCTGATAATTTCTTGTACTTCTAAACTGTCATTTCTGTCCTGTATTACCAAATCTTTTATCCTGGAATTGTTACACAGATCTGATAATTAACCAATCTCAGTCTTAACTTGCTGTCTTGTGAAGTTCTTGTTTGAATTTTCCACACCACATTGCTGGTGCCATTGGAGGGTGGATTTTCAAGTTAGTTCTGTGCTGCAGTTTTTGGGCTTCTCTGCAGATCATTTATCATAGATCATCTACATATCAGCTTTTGTAGGGTGCACCGGGGCACGTGCGTGTGGAGAGAGAGAGGGAGTGGGAGAGAGAAAGTATAAGAGAAGTGATTATTTATTAAAGAGAAAAGTAATCTGCTGGTCCTTAAAGTTCTATAGGATTTTCAATTAGGTACCTGAAGTGTTTTTTTATTTTTTAAAATTAAATCCTTATACTTACTAAGGTTATAGCCGTTAATCCTTTCGGACAAAAAACGTTACAGAATGTTAACAGATTGAAAACGGCATTGGTACTGAGGTGGAAAACTTAAGAGCCGTGATATACATCTTCGATGAAGTGGTGGGTATAAGATCTTCAACACTAAGGAACACCAGTAAATGTTTCTCTAGGAAGCCATTGCCTACTTTTCAATGACCATGGAAGTCCAAGGAAGAGCAAGTCCTTGCCCAGTGAGGGGAGGGAGTGAGGAATGCTGACATTGGGCATTGATAAATTTCACAAACGAGGGGAACAAAAATAACACTTGTTACTACCATTCTCAGTTGTTTTCCAGCTAAAATCCGCTTCAGAGTTTAGACCATTCCTTCCTTTCCTCCATTGAATCCAACAAATTGTTTTGCTTAATACCTAAGAGTTACACTTACGTATATAGAAATTTTGAAAAACTGGATCATATCCAAAGCTTCATGCTCAGGCCCAAAAAAAAAAAAAAGATCCAAAGCTTCATGCTTGTGTAATCTATTATGGGTCTATTTATGCTAACCCAAAAGTAGCTTAAATTTTAAAATAAGCTGGGTTTGCAGTGAGGGTCTGTTTGGCAGAGCTTATAGTTCACTGGATTTGTGCATTTTTAAGCTATCTAAACGCCCAATTAAAATAAGCTCCAAGAAGGAGCTTATTCATCTATGAGAAGAGCTTATATTAGACGTTCAGCAATGTTAGAGAATGAGATTCCTTTTTTTCTCTCCCATCTGCCTTTTCCTCCCTCGAGCTCACTTCTTCTTCTTCTTTTTTCAACCCAAAACTCCCACTTTATATTTGCCTTATTTTTTTTCCCCCATTTTTATGGTGTTTTCAAATTTAATTCACTTAATCAATTTCACTTATTCATATTAAATTAATTTAAATTCATTGTATTATGTCAATTTATTTATTTTTATCATGTTTTACTTTATATTTAAAATATTTGTTATGATTTCTCTAAAGTTTTCAATTTTACTTCACTTATTAAATTTCACTTTCTTCATTATGTTATCTCAATTCTTTTTTTTTCCCATGTTTCAATTTATATTTAAAATATTTTTTTTGATTTCTCTAAAATTTTAAAATTTAATTCACTCATTAAATTTGACTTCTTCATATTAATTTAGTTTAATTTCATTGTATTATGTGAAGTCATTTTTTTATTATGTTTTAATTATTTGTTAAAACATATACTCATTTTGGTAATTTTTTAACTAAACTTACTTTTACTTAATTATGATCCAAACAACCTTTTACCAATCTCACTTTTACAAACTAACTTTTCTGAACTCCAATCTAAACACAATTCAGCTTATCCAATTTAACTTTTACTAACTTCACTTTTCTATAAGCTACTTTTTCTATAAGCTATTTTTCCAATTGCTGATCCAAACGGGCACTATATGTTTATTGGTTTTAAGCCTACCTCTGTTTTTTATCCTTAAAAACAGGGATAAACAGAGTAATACAATTTACCAGAATGTAAGATTGAAAAACCAATAGATAATATTAAAAAGTATCAAGTACTCTTAATCAGCGTAGGGGGATAAAATTATCAGCTTGTAAAGACTGGGTATTGCACTTTGAATTGAAGAAACTCATGTTTCAATTCTCCAAATATATCACGAGATTCTTCTATAGCACTTTGAACATAGGTAATGATTGGAACAGTTTGTATAATACTGCTGCTGTAGCTAATTATTAGAAGGTTTTGGGATATGCATTAAAGGAAGAAATATATTATGACAATAGTGGGAGAATGATAGACCAAGACGCTTGATGAACGGTCTCATCAAGTTAGCCAATTCTTTCTACTTTGATGCAGTTGTATTAAAATTCCAGCAAAGAGCAGACGTTCACTAGGGACCTCAATGTCAGTGCCGTTTACTATCTGTTAACATTTTATAACGTTTTTTGTCTGAAGGATTAACGGCTATAACGTTAATAAGTATCAGGATTTATTAAAAAAAAAAACTTTGGGACCTGATTAAAAATCATATAGAACTTTAAGGACCAGTAGATTACTTTTCCCCTTTTTAAAATTCAGATGTTTCTATCCGCCGACATGCTGCGTGTGATCAATAGACAAGTCAAACACTGCTTCATTGGACTAGAAATTGAAGATTGCATAGTCAAGGGAAGTAATAATATTACTCTTTTTGATATTTAATATAAAAACTAGATAATTATTTTTAATTCGAGTGATAAAAAGCTAGATAACTAATTTGTAGTGTGTATTGTTTTTTTTTTCTTTTCAAAATACTCTTTCTAATTATGTGCATTATAATTATTTCTTTATGGAACTATGAAAACCTTTTATTATATGCAATCAATAAGACTATGTTGAAGAATTATAAATTTAAAAGATAAAACGAAATGATGTTTTATATTTTGGATCAAATAAACTTGTTCAGCTCCTGTATTTAGAACAGGAGGTAGTATTAGTGAACAAGTTGCTGTTCATCTCTTAATAATATCATTGGGCAGAAAGTATATTTGTACACTTCTGATCCAACATGGCGCTATCGTTCATTTCAGATGGCGAGACAGCAATTTAAACTATAAAAGCGCTGGATGAAATTTTCAAGGTGATGTCCATCATTCAACTATGCTTGTTCACGTAGTCTTTTTGCCATCATGATTAAAATCACTTATAAGCACGTTTTACGTAAGTTAAGATAAAACTCTCATCACATACTTACCTCGTATTTCGTAAATCACGATTAAAAAATTATTTATAAGTTATTCTAAACGGGTCCTGTGTTAGTAATAGAAAGATGGGTATGATAGGCTGCACGTCGATTCTCTTTAGAGTTTGCTATTATTATTATTATTATTATTAAACAAAAGTTTAAATGAGTCAGGCTATAGAGAGTAGAGACTCATTAGAGACAGAGCATTCTAACAAGGTGGTTTCTAAGAGCTTATTTGAATTTTGAAATACAATATTTATGGACGACTACGACGACGATGATAAAACTGATTTGTGAGTATAATGAGGGCGCAATAACGTAATGTTTTGTTCTAGGTATATGATTCTTTATTCTCATGCGTTGAAATACTTGACAATCTGACTAGTTTGATAAAGATATGATTGGTTTTCCCCCTTGAATTTGTGGTCAAAGTTGCATCTCTGCCTTCTAGTGCTCGTTTAAAAAGAAGAAGCAATACATGTACAGACACACACTCTCTTTCTATTCTTAATATATAACTAATTAACTAATTTTAATAGATTAAGTGCTCGTTTGGAATCATGTGGAAATTCTTTATAAGCACGTTTCACGTAAGTTGAGACAAAACTCTTCTCACATACTTGCTCGTATTCTGTAAATTACTATTGAAAAGCTACTTATAAGCTGTTTCAAACGGGCTTTAAAAATGTTGGTTTAAATTATTAATATAATATGTTTTTTTCTAAAACATTCTAAGCATTTTGATTCTCTCCTCCTTCTCTTACTTGATTATTATTAAGAGAATATCAATAGGGTTAATTTTAAAAAAAAATTGATAAACATATCAAGTAAGTTTTACATATATGACTCACATCAATTCTTAATTTGGTCAGGTCCTAACCGGAGGAATATATATATATATATATATATATATATATATATATATATATATATTCAGTGAGCACTATGAGGTTAGCCAAAAAAAAAGAAAGAGCGCTATAAGAACCTATTTTTATTTACTTTGAGATCTAATGAGTCTGCCTGTCAAATTATAATATAAATATTTAACAATATATATATGTTCAAAATTCAAAGGGCTCAGAAATTTGTACAAGTTAATATATATATATATATATATTCAATATCAATCATCAATACTTGTATAACATAGATATTAAATATGACTTTTTTTTAAGTAAAAATTTAAAATTTGGTTCGTTTTATTGTAATAGAGATTAGTCTTTTGTACTAGATCTAATTCTATTTTAAATGGAAAAAAGACATGAAACTCACAAAATTAATCCATTATTAATTGATACATTAAAATGCCTTATTCCCATTATAACCTTTAGGAATTGAATTGAAATTAAGGTTTTTTTTTTTTAAAAAACCGAAGCTTTAACATAAGCAGTGGGAAAATTATTGGGAAGGAGTGATCTGGAGATCAATGACAATGACTACATTTTAAGAAATAATAATTTTAGTTATATTACCCCGGTCTTTAATATAAGATCTCGTTTGACTTTTTATTTTGATCCTAAATAAGATCTCAATCCATTTTATCTCTCATATTTAATCATTTTTTTCAAAATAGTCCTTCTAATAATAGTAGTTCTAATAATACACTTGATTAGTAAGAATATTTTAGAAAATACAATACCTATTTATAACAAATACTAACTTAACTTATTTCCTTAATCTACTCAAATTAGTCAACTAGCTCTTATATTTAGGATCGGAGTAATATGAAATAGCAATGATACCTTAACAAGGACAACTGATACTTTGAAAAGGTGAATTGAGATTTAAGTGTTGTATTAATGATTGTTTCATATTAAAAAACAACAATTATACAAAACAATAACTAAACCTAAATAGTCACAACTAATACAGTAAAAAGTTAAGTCCATTTTTTAAGGGATAATTAATCTGTAATTCCTTATAGTTTTAACTGATTTGAATCAGGTCCCTATAGTTTTATTTCTTTTTATTAGGTCCTTAACTTTCACATATTTTTAATTAGGTCCTTGTATTTATTTTTCTTTTTATAAGTCCTTATAAGTTCACCTCATTTTTAATTAGTCCCTGAATTTTTTACTCTTTATTTTATGAATTCTAATAATACTATTCTATAATCATAAAATAGTAATATTATTTAATATTAGTTTATAAACAATAATATTCTAAAAATAATGAATTATTACAATAATTTTATTTTTTTCCAGCAAGAAATATTATTTGTTCTAAAAAATTTATCTGAATTAATTAATTATATTACTTATATTAATTTAATTTAATTATTAATATTTAATATTTCAGTAATCTAATTAATTAAGTTTATATTTAACTAATAATAAAAATTAAAACATGGACCTGATTAAGAATTTAGGGAAATTATAAGGACTTTATAAAAAGAAAAAAAATGCAAGGACCTAATTAAAACATGTGAAAGAATAAGGACCTAATAAAAGAAAAAAAACTATAAGGACCAGATTCAAATTGGTTGAAACATGAGGACTTACAGATTAATTAACCCTATTTTAAATACTAGTAAAGGTTGGTTAAGATAGTCATATAATTATTTATGAAAATTTGGGTATGAAATTTTGTAAATAATCATACTATCAATAATATTAATAGTTGAATAGCCAAGAAATCAACATAAATTATTAGTTTTGTGAAAACTGGATATTGTACTTGAATAATTTTTGGTATACAAAATATAGCAAAGCAAGACTTGTTTATTTAAATGCTTTTATTTCTATGAAATTCTTTTAAAAGCTAGACCTTCCAGTTTATTCAAATATCCTATGCAACTTTAATAGTTTTGTTTTGGAATCAGTTCTTAATTTTCATAAATATACAGAATCAAATTTTAAATGCTCATACATCATAAATTCAATAAATGCAATTAATGAAGATCCTTTTATGTATATCATTTATTTATTCTCATGTAATTATGACACAAATTTTGATGAACTTTAGAGGAAGTAAGATAGAAAAACAAAGCTTTACTTGCACGGCAAATGGTTAATACTTTTTCCACCAAACAAAAAGTCGCTATGCTTTTGAGTTTTGACCAAGGTAATAAAGCCAAACCCTAAAAAAAAACAAAGAAAAGAAAGCTGGTGAATGGGCAAATGGACAAGAAATTATAAGTATTATAAAGTTATAAATTACTACCTTTTGTCCTTCATGTAAAAGCTCGTTTGATTTTTATTTTAGTTCTAAATATAAGATTTAATTCACTTTGTCTTTCATAGTTATCCATTTTTTCTTAAAATAGTCTTCGTAATAATGATAGTTTCAACCAATATACTTGATTAGCAAGGATATTTTAAAAAAGATAATACCTATGTATTACAAATAACTAACTTAACTAGTTGTCTTAATCTACTTAAATTAATCAACTAGCTCTTATATTAAGAACTGGAGGTAGTATAAAAGAAGCATCTGCATTATAAATATCTCAAATCTAATAATGTTCTCGTTTTATTTGTTAAATTGTAAAATATTTGTCAACTTTTGAAAATAACATTTTTATTTCTTATCTGCACTCACTTTTTATTTTATTTTATTTTATTTGGAATCAACTTCTCATGTCTTTTGCCATTATTTTGTCTCTTTTATTTGAACCTGTCTTTCTTAGTTAATATATAGTTTAGAATACTATCTCCGGTTTTAATTATAAGACCTCATATGTAGACTACAAACGAGGTCTTATAATTAGGATTGGAAGTAGTATATCATTTTGAGCCTGTATTATTATAATTGGTCTGGCTTTTAATATTTTCCTTCTGATCCCAGATGAGGGTAGAGCATCCCACAAAAACAATTGTGCCGTACCATCTCCAATCTCAACGGTCAAGTACTCAAATTTTTCTTACATTACTACTCTTACATACTTACCTGGATCTAAAATGTATAAGCTAGATAATTAATCTAGAAAATTAAATAAATTCGCCATTAAACTTTAAATCTAACTGTAGGATTATTTATGAAAAAAAATAATCAACCAGAAGGGCAAAAGAGATTGAGAGCATATATTTATGACCAAAATGAATCTCTCAATCAATTCTTATATTTTGGACTGTTAGGAATATCCAAGTTTCAGATTTCACATCTCCTTTCAATAATATCAAACATTTAATTAGTTTAGCACCTTTAATCCAACCCACAGATTTCATCCTTAATACTGGCTATAGTTTCCAGATTTCTGAAATAAAGCAGACTATGGATCCCATCATAAATTCTAATATTCTCTGACACCATTTAATGAGTCAGCTGTAATTTCATCTTTAGAATATGAGATAGCTGTATATAAGGGCAGGGTAGATCTCAATTCTCAAGGAATAAGTGTGCTAAACATAAGTGTGCTAAACAAAAACTGGTCTCCTTAAGCATAACCATGTCCAGAGAGGTGGTGAAACATGAGTACATCACTGATGAGTTGAAAAGAAAAGCATCGTTCGTGAAAAGAAAGCAAGTATCATGAAAAAAGTACGTGAACTTAGCATCCTTTGTGATGTTGAGGCTGGGGCAATCGTTTTCAATGGCCCCTCTGATCCTCAACCAGAGGTTTGGCCGGACCATGAAGGTGTCCAGCAAGTGATTGAGAGGTGCCAAGCTAAGCAGAACAACTTGAACGGGGAGGAATCGATACAGAAGAGGATTAACAAAGGGAAAGAACTTCTGATGAGAAGAAGAGAAGAAAACCATAGAGAGGAGATTTCCCAACTTATGATCCTCTGTATGGCAGGGAAAACAATGCCCTCCCAAAAAGATTGGCCTGATATGAAGATGTTAGCGGAGCAGACTTTGAAGAACATAAACTGGACTGAGCAAGAATCTGCCAAAGAAGTAAGACAGACTAATTTCAGCAGTTCAGAATAGATGTTCCAACCCCACCAACATCTGAATGATTTGGTATTTAATGTACAGAATGAAAATCTTACTGACCAACATCTGCAGCATGGCATGGACATAGGAAATATGGAAGGTTATATGGGAATTGATGCATGTGAGATGCCACAACCACCATCTAAAATTGCCAATTACCTATATGTTCCATCGTTTTACAACCCATTTTCTCCATGAATTTAGATCTGTCTTTTAGTAGTTTTTTGAGGTCTATTTCTGTCACATATGATGTTTTTGTGTATGATGGTTAGGTTTTTTTCCATTCTCACAAAGTTGTATGTGTAGACAAATAAATTGTATATCCATGTCATGTTTATTTTGTTTTCCAAGTTTTTGTTCTCAATTACAATTCTAGAATTGCTTCTTTCTAAACCTTCCCCCCAGACAGAGAAGATAATTCTGATTTTACCTCTAATATCAATGGTAGGGTGATGGAGTCCCACATGGTCACATTGCATACCATAGGTAAATAGTTAAGATTTGGTGGAGAAATGGTATTAGAGTGCAAATTTGCCATCTCTAGAAATTGCTATTTTCTAAGGGTTTTGACCTACAAAGAAGCCAGGTGAAGTGTCATAGATTGTAGACATGAAAGTGTCAGCTTTGCAAAATCAGCTAATTGAAGCGGAAATATCGAACATGTAATATGAGTTGCCTACTTCCACACTGAATGTTATGGGTTATTCTGTAGACTATATCAACAGGTTGAGTTCTTGTCATTTGGATCATACAAAAATTCAATATTATTTTTGACATTATAGGGAAGGAAAATTAAATGACCCCTCTCACAAAAGGTTTGACATTTTTTCAATGAAAGTTTACTTTTTTGGTAAGCTAATCTCAGGGTGATTATTTCTTGTTAAGTGAGAATCTATACTCAAGCAAGATGGAAGTCATAGAAGTTGTTAAGTTTCACCAATAGAAATGGAAGGATTTCATGAAGGCAGCGCATTTTGAAGATCCTGCTGTACTGCCTGTACACTACGAGGTACTGTGAAGTTCTTGTAAAAATGATCTCTCTCACTTATCATCAGCCATCAGCATTCCAAACAGGTTTTGAAACCAAATGTTGTGCTCCTTTATACATGCAGCATTGAGCATCATCAGTGCAGGGACATGGTTCTGTTTTGTGAAATGATACCCTAATTTCTCTTTCATATTTCTTGCCTCTTTGATTTTGGAAATTAGAAAAATGCCAACTACTAAATTGCAATGACAGGCCAATGGTTATCCAGATTGATTCTGTACAATGTGTAGCATATGCCACATAATATTATTTATTAAACTACTCAGATGGTTTCTGAGCTTTTTCTACTTCTGATTTTTGAACTTGTTATGTATAAATGAGTGAATTCTATAAAAAGCTCTAAGATGAACCCGATCAATCTATATATCATTGCCAATAGGAATATGACTCACTATTCCAATCATTGCCTGTTCCAACAACAAGCACTACTCCACTGTGATGGTCTCCTTCCATTCTTGCTGCAAGCTAGACCAGACCTAGAAGGGACTTGAAAATTTTGCCAATTCTCTGACTTAGGGTAAAATACTCTTTCTTGGTCTTGAACAATGGGATTTGTTGAACCAGCAAGGCTCACTTCTTCAGAACTATATACTGTGTAGTAAAGCCAGTACATAGAACTGTGAAGTTGATTGGACATGACAACCATCTGGGAAGGTCTAGTTCTTTCTGTATCTGAAGCCCACCATTTGTTGCCGGGTTTCATCACGCAGCCCGCATCTTTACTTGAATTGGCATTTTGAATTCCTCTAGTCTAGTGAACACCGTCTCTTGACACTGCCATTCCATGGTAACACATGCACCCCCTTTCTTCGTTGTCTCCAATGAGATATCTCTTCACAGCTGGGGGTCCAACTTCTGGACCATCCATGAGCCTTCGAAACCCAACTCAAACACTAGGTGGCTCGTTGAGAATGCAGTTCTAAGAGCTTGATCTTGTGTGGAAGCTAGTTGATGCTGAGAAGTTGTATTTGGAACAAGCTAACAGCCAAGTCCTTACTTGTTGTGTTGCTACGGTCAATAACTGCTCTTGTGGAGCCTCTGATAGAGATCAAGCTTTTGCTTCTGGAATCAGAAGAGAAATAATCTCTCTGGGGCCTACAAAAGCCGCTGCTAAAAGGGACAAAAACACTCTCAATATGCATGGAAGGCCGTGATGAGTGGACTGAGATTCCTGCATAATTCTTTCTTTCAAATGTTTGTATGCCATTAGTTCTAGCCACAGCTGGAGCCTCCATGAAAAAAGCGAATTAATACAAGGAAATAGTAGGAAAAGATCTTTAACGAAGAGAGCTGCTTATTAGCTACAGCAAAAAATAATTCACATGGCTCTAATATGGGACAGATATTCCCATTGGCATTGCCCCTTCTTTTTCTGTGATTTGTATTGCGTCAGTTTTGCCCATATTTTACACTTAATCCTTCCAAAGTCCAACCTAATAGCCTGAAGGGTAAGATCTCATGACAATAGCCAGCCTCTACTATCACTTTCTTGCGTGGTAATTGACAAACAAATGAATATTTGGTCACAGGTCAGTATATTCACATGCTTGATGGTTGAACCTGAGCTTCTTCAATTTTGCAATCTGCCGTTCTTGAAAACAATTTGAGACAAAAACATTTATTGGGTTGGCACACATTGAATGTTTCTATGGTCACTGCTGGACTTACATGTTATATATTTACACTACCTTCTTCTTTAACGCACAGACTTGCTTCAGATATTCCTTAACAAAACAATAACAAAAGACAAGTTGTACTCCTTGACAAAGAATAAGAAAGAACAACTTAAAAGAGTTTGGCAATGCCTTTAGAGATTCTCAAAAGAAACCCTGCAAATAAACCATTGGCTGAAATCATAACCCAAAGGAAAGCTTCAAAAGTAACTATTTCCCAAGGAAGATTTGAAGGAAGAAACTTCATACTAAAACCGGCATTCCCTTCTAATCAATGCCACCACAATGTGCAAAAATAGCACACTGCCGGAAGGAACTTTATGCTCCTTCCTTCGCTTGAAATCTATAAACATACCAAATACAGTCGTGGTTTTCCATTTGATAAACAAGAAAGAAGAAATAATTAAATGTGTAGCAAAATGGTGTTAAGTGCCAATACATTGCACTAGTTTTTGTCACACATATATTAATTCATCTAAAGTACATGATATAAACAGAAGGTTGATATGCAGATTTATTCCCAAAAACTTGCATATGTTGGAAACCATCTCCAAGGTTTACTCATGCTACACTTGCCATTAGGCTCAATTAATATAAGGCCTTTTGGTAATTTCTTCATGCTATTTTCACGTGTCTGTGTTAGCTATAGGGAACCCACATAATCATTGCATGGTTATATCATGAAAAGATTTAATTTTTTTTTTTTTTTGCTATCATGAAGTAATATGAATAATCTTCTTCAGACTCTGTCCCTGCTTTGGATGTTTGTCTTGCTTATTTTCAGAATTTTAGAGACAAATAATCATCTTTCTCCATTATGAAGTTGCATTCCAGATTTGAATTAGATATTTTTGTATCTTTGTTAAGCATTTCAAATGTACAGGGAATGCTTATCTAGATTGACCTGTGTGATGTGCTGCATATGACATATGGCATTAGTTACTGACTTATTCAGATGGTTTCTTGCCTTTCATTATCACAAACGTATTTTCTTAAAGTATTTGCCATAAACAGAAAGTTAAGAGGAAACTTGATATCCTAAATCTTGCTGTATGTTGGAAATTGTCATTGAGGTTGACCAATGCTACACTTGCCAGTCTTTAGCCAGTTTCTTCCAGTTGTTTGCACTTGTTTATGTTGATTTGATTGATCTGCATAATCATTGAATATGGTCGTGTTATGAAAAGTGGTTATTATTGCATTGAATTCTTGTTATGAAGTAGCTCATTAATTAGTTCCAAAACGTGTAGATTCTCCCTATATTAACCTGCCAATAGAGTATTTAATTTCCAATATTGATGCTCACGCTCCTAATATAGTTGTGCTAAACACAACTACTTTGAATGATCTTCAGGCACCATCTCTAATATATGGCTCTGGATATTTGTATTATTTGTTAAAAGGTTCATAATGAAGTTCTTCCCATTAGCAGTAGATTTGGACCAATCTTATCGCACAAAATAAAATTGGGAAATTAAATTGACACTGGTCCTTTGCTTGAGAGTTGAGACTTATCATTAACAGAACTTAAGGAAATAATTGAACTGAAAACAGCTCCCAATTAACACACAACTTAAGCCTAGCATGAGGCTCTGTTGTGGCATTTGAAGTGTTTTTCATGTCTTTTTCTCCTTAACGTTTAACCATGTCAATTAGAGCACAAACTGTATTGAAAAGAACTTGTATTTTTACCTCTGAGTTTTCACTTAATGTCTTAAGTCATTTACTTAATGTGTATTCTTCTTTCCAAACAAGTTTTAGTCTTTGAATTCTGCTTAATGCATTAATGCTCTTAATAAATACAAATAAATGAATAACATTGACTCTAATTGAGAAAATGGGTCAAGCCTGTCAGGTCAGCCTTTTTAGCCTCAAAAATTGTGAGGGTCGGGTTTAAGATTTTTTTTCTTGTGCCTAAAAAGGTTGGCTCACTGTTTAGGCCCTTTTTATAATTTTTTAATAAAATTTTTTATATAATGCTAATATTATTAATTTTTTTATATTGTTAATAATATTTTAAATATGTAGTTGTTATTATCATTTTAAAATCAAATTTCACAAAATGGCTTGATTTATTTGGTTTTGGACAATAATTAGTCCAATTAAACTTTAAAAATGGATTAATGTAGACTTTAGATAATGATTTGATTTACATTATATGTGTTGATATTTTTAAACTATATATATTTGACAAGAGATTATTTTATGATTGTATAACTTATGTTTTTATAATTTGAGATAGAAATTTATGAAGTTTATTATTTTACTTTATTCATATTAAAATATTTAAAAAAATACAAAAACTTTTACACAGACCTGAAGGCCCATCATAAGGAGCGGACTTTAAAAACCAACTAGTTTGTGACATGCGGGCCTCAACGAGTCGAGCCAGCCCAGGCTGGTTTGATTTTTTGTTTGGCAAAAATTGAATTTAAAAAGTTCCTATTTGCACCACCCCTCTTTGATGTAAAACCCTAATCGCAACGGTTGAATCGATGTGCCGACTCTCGAGGGCGCGGAAGGTAGAGATCATCAAACGGCTACAAATAGTTCTCTTCGCTCTGGACTTTCGAGCCAAGATCAATCCCGATCTCTTCTCCTAGTGACCAGTTAAGTCTACTAGCACAGAGCATCTTGGCTATCCCTGATCTAACAAAATTTTTCGAGTCCAGTCTACTACCTAGTTCTTATATTTTTTTCGTACCTTTTCAACTTACAATTCCGACAGAAAGACCTGTCGCTCTTTTTATTTATTCTTTCTTTGATTTTATTGCGTTTTTGTTTCAACCTTTGGTTTTATGTCAATATCTTCTCTGCCTAACGAAAAATGTTTCTGTGGTTTTCTATTGAATTTCTTGCATCATATTTTGAATCAACAATGCACGAGTAGTGAGGCGCTGTATAAACTTTAATTATCAGTGGCCTAATGCAAGGTGCAAAGATAAATTTTGGGCTCCGCTTTGCAGCCTTAACTAAACATGTTTTGGTTGCCAGTATCACCCATAAATTTCTATCGAATTTGGTTCTAACCCTGAAAGTGAGGAATAATCTTGTCATTTTTATGATTATTCTAAATTACTTCTTCAAATGATATGAAGAAAATTGAAGCTTGACAATGACCACACTTTCTAACATATAAACAACTATGGTTTAGATGTACAGCTATTAGAATTAGAATTAGAATGACACAATCCCTGCTATCTTGAATAAAATTTTATTATTTGATAATGCAAAGGAATATATCAACTCCCCCATGAACATTTTTTTTTTATTTTGTTGCTTCTCTTAAATGAAGTAACCTGAATTTTACCTTAGTTCTTAGTGTAAACTATAGGGCTTGTTTTATTGTTGTATGTTAACTGTATAGACGATTTTCTTTTCTTCTTTTAAAGTAGATTGTTTATGGAATGCTTTCAACGTAGATGGTGCCGCACTGCTGCTTGCTACATACTCGTAAGCATGACTTTACCTTTATATATTTGTGTGTGTAAATATATATATATTTTACTCTTAACCTGTGGAATCGTTATGGCTTATGTGTTTCTTCTTTTTTAATATATCTTTGTTCCTTTAATGTCCAAGTCCTTCTCTTCAAAGAGAAAATCCTGATCTTTAGAATATATGATCTATTAATTCCATCTTGAATATAAAGGGTGATTGCTGAACTCGAAGGCCCTGCTAGTACTGTGCTTTAAGGTTATTATAGGTTTGAGCTAAATTGTTTTGCTTATTTTGTCTTCATTAGCGTTTGATCAATTCAAGCCATATCAATGATGAAGATTGCAAAACATGTGCAGGCCACCCTTGATGAATCTTTGTAAAAGCTTGCTGGAGATTTGGTACTGTTCTGAAACTAAGGCCACCCTTAATGAATCTTTGTAAAAGCTTGCTGGAGATCTGGTGCCATTCTGAAACTAGTATTATTATTTAATTGGTTGCTCAGTAGCATGTCCTTTATATAAGAACTTATAACCTTTCCTTAATTATTTGTTTTGGGTCCTCAGGTGAGGCTCTTGCTAAGATGTGGTAGCAGATTTGATCGTGCATCAAGTGATTCATTGTGTCCTAGATTTTTGGGTTGCTTTCTTTTTGGTTCTAGTCAACAAAGGCAGTCATTGAATAAAAGGTAGATGTACAAACATAGTGAATGTCCATCCTAACAAGGTTCCCCCTCCAAAAAAAAAAGCCAAAAAAAAAATCAGCTCCTCATTTGAGGAGCAGAGTGCCCTTGTCAATTCTGTTAAGAATATTTTAGAAAACCATGCTAGCTACATGATGTCTAGGAAGGAGCTTTGAGAGCTTGTTGCATTTGTCAAAGGAGGTCAGTTTGATTTAGTGGTAAGAAGATTACTAATTCCCTTATTCCAACCTCTCCCTCTGAACAGATTGTTTCCTTTTGGTTTAGTGGCTAAGTTGTTTAGTGGTGATCAATTGCAGGAGTATCTTCACCTTGAAGTATATGAGAGTGCGCGGCTTGAGAATTTTGCATGAGGAATTGAACTAATCAGCTAAAAGGTTTACTTTAGGTCGTAGTGAATTAATAATAACATTGTTTGTAGTGACTCGATGATGCTATTCTCTTTTTTTTTCAACACCCTCTTTTATGAGAATGTTGCGTAAAAACTCATGCATTGGTGTTGCTTTCTTTGGTTCTTATTTGCTCAAGCCCATTGGTTTCGTACTTCATTGTGAAACTATGATTTTTGTTGTGTGATTTTGTTGTAGCTTGAAGTTGGAAAAAATGCAAAGGTTTGTTGGGTAACTTTGTCACTATGGATTACCAAATTTAGTCATTTGCACTCTAAAATATCTCATGAAATTTTAGGAAAAGTGATGCTTTCTTTATCATGTGAACCATTAAGAATAATGAAACCATCACTTTTATTAAAGTGTGACAAGAAAGTTATCAATAAAGGAAGTTACAGAGATATTGAGAGAGACCAAGGATAGTTAAGGAAGTTATCAATTGAGATCCATTGGTGACTAGTACATAAGAATTGGTTCCGAATGGAGTATAATTGCATCATGTGATTTATATAGCTAATCCCACTTAATAGAATAAAGAATAAGGCTTATTGTTGTTATTGTTGTTGATGCTTTCCTTCTCATGTATGAGGCAGACTTTGACTTGTGACTGAGTTCTCTGGATTATTTGTAGCAATGTTTTTGGTTTTTTTCCTTTTGATGTCCTGCCTATTGGACGCATGTGTTGTCAGCTTCAAATGGAAACATTACAGGATAGCTTAGATGCAGAATTTCTCCTTTCACACGTGTTCTGTTAAGTTCAAAGAATGGATAGTTGCCTCAGCGACTCTCTTTTGATGATGTGAGGTATGTTTGATGCTAGATAATAATTTGTCTAAGATTCTTAGGACTTGGTATTTTGAGGTTAGCATAGCAAAAACTTTTTTGAATTGTGAATGAAAATTCTTCTTAATGGGGCTTTTTGTTCTTAAAAAACTTAGTTAAAACATCCTCTGGACGAGGTTACCTTCCACCACCAAGTCAGTGCTAGCTGTCTTAATGCTCTATGTTGTCCTACTTAAAAAGTATTTTGCAGCTAAATTTGTTTTGAGCGATTACTTTTGGGATGTTGATGACTGAAATATGATATGTTCTTTTTCATTTTTAAAAGGGAATAATCACAATGGAACTAACATTCTTTAGATGTTACATGAAATGAACCCAACATCTACCTTGTTGTTCGATATATTACCAACTTTTGATTGTCATGCTATGAAGCCAATGTCTTTTGAGAGGAGGAACTTCATTAGTATCATAGCAATTTAAGAGAATAACAATGACGGAATTGATTGATACTAGTAGCATCTAGTCATCAACATTAAATTCAATATGGTTAGCAGATAAGATTGAATTTGGATGGATTAAAATGCATGACCACCTTTTAAGCGATGTCCTATTTTTTTTCCCTTGCTATTATCTCTTTAATATTTTGGGTCATGGCATAAAGGATGTCATAAGGATGCTTGTTTTAGTCAAGCTTTTAATGTCTGGGTTAACAAACGATCTATAAGCCGCTATGAACCTGCAGTAGGATAAATATCACTTTCATTTTTTGTTTATATTCCGCTAAGTAGTATTTGGGAAATCTATGTTAGTGAGTATATGAAGTTGCACGTGACTTATCTAAAAAATGAGTTTTTTTGAAATAAAAAGATGTCTTTGCTTTGGTATTTTAAACTTGTATTTGTAATAGATTCCTATGAGGCTAAAGTTTGTATTATTTGATGCCTGATGTGCATAAATATCATTATTAGTGTCTACTTTTGCTCTTTAGCTTAGACTCCCATATTTTTGGTGCTTTATAGAACCCTACATATATGAAGTATATTTCTCCTTTGGTGAATTTCTCATGATTATGCACTTGCAAGGGTTGATAATCATTGCATCATTTGATGCTTGATTTTGTGCCTATTTAGTAAGATGGGAAAATTGATATTGATCCAAAGGCTTGAATGTGAAACGCAAAACTTCCTTAATCATTCTTGCATGTGTTGTGACCTTTCAAAATTGCATATGTGACTTATTTGGTGTTCATTGCATCATTTGACGCTTCTTTTCAATGTCCATGCTGGAAAATTGATATTGATTCTGATACTTGAACTTCACGTGCAAATCTATCTTATTCATTCTTGCTTGCCCTGTGATCCTTCAAAATTGCATGTCTCATTGAAAAAAGATGAGTTTTCTAAACCAAAAAGATGCCGATGCTTTGGTATTTGAACTTGTATATGTAATGCACTCCTACGAGGCTCAATGAAATTTGTGTCATTTGATGCCTAATCTTAATGTGCATAAATATAATTGTTGGGGCATATTTTTTCTCTTCAACTTAGACTCTCTGTGTCTCAGCTGCTTTATTGACCCCATATATGTATGCTGTATGTTTTTCCTGTGGAGAATTTCTCATGTTTGTGGATGGGCAAAGATTGATGATCAAAGCATCATTTGATTCTCGATTTTGATGCCTATTTACTAGTGCAGGATAATTGAGATGTATTAAGTGGCTTGAACTTGGCATGCAAAACTTCCTCAATGATTATTGCATGCCCTGTGATATTTGAAATTGCTTGCAGCTTATTTGATGATCATGGCATCATTTATTACTTCATTTGGATTCTAGGAAAACAAATGTGGGAAAATTAAGATTCATTCTAAGGCTTGAACTTGACATGCAAAGGTATCTTGTGTTTTCTTCCGTGCCTCCTTTGAAATTGCATATGTGGCTTAATTAAAAAAAATGATAGTTTCTTTAAATAAAAAGATGTCCTTGGTTTGGTATTTGAACTTGTAATGTAATGCACTCTTACGAGGCTCAATGAAGTCTATATCAGGTGATACTTAATCCTAATGTGCATAAGTATAACTATGGGGGGTCTATCTTTGCTCTTCAGCTTAGACTCACCATGGTTTTGCTGCTTTATAGACTCCTTACATATAGTTTGTATTTCTCCCTTGGCGAACTTTTCCATGGTTGTGCACTTGTGATGTTTGATGATCAGTGCGTCATTTGATGCTAAGGGGGGAAAATTGAGATTGTTTTAGAGGCTTAAACTTGACATGCAAAGCTGCCTTAATTATTCTTACATGCCTGTGATCCTTTGAAATGGGATATGGGGCTTATTTGATGATCGTTGCATCTTCTGATGCTGTATTTGGACGGTTGTTTACAAATATGGGAAAATAAAGATTGATTCTGAGGTTTGAAATTGATATGCAAAATTGAATTTTCTTTCATTCCTTGTGATCCTTCAAAATTGCATATGACTTACCGAAGAAGTGACAGTTTTTTGAAATAAAAAGATGTCCTCGATTTCATATTTGAACTTTAATGTAATGTGCTCCTACGAGGCTCAGTGAAGTTTGTTTTATTTGATGCCTGATTTTAGCGTGTATAAATATCATTATGTGGTTATACTTTTGCACTTTTACTTACACTCTTCATCTCTTTGTTCCTTTATAAACCCGATATTTATATGGGGTATATTTTTTCTTTGGCAAATTTCTTGTGTTTTTGTACTTGCAAGGATTGATAATTATTGTATCATTTGATGCTTGATTTCAATGCTATTTACTTGTGTGGAAAAATTGAGATTGATTTAGCTTGAACTTGACATGCAAAACTTTGCCAATCATTCCCTCATGCCTTGTGATTCTTTGGAATTGCATATTGGCTTATTTGATGATCATTTCATTATTTGATGCTTCATTTGGATTCTTGTATTCAAATGTGGGAAAATTAGGACTAATTCCAAGACTTGAATTTGTTGTGCAAAGTTGCCTTGATTATTCTTGTTTACCTTGTGATCCTTAGAAATTGCATGTATGGCTTATTTAAATAACAACAGTTCATTGCTTTGGTATTTGAATTTGTATTGCCCTTCTACGTGGCTCAGTGATGTCGGTATCATTTGATGTGTAATCTTTTTTAGCATAAATATAACTATGGGGGTTGACTTTTGCTCTTCAACTAAAACTCTGTCTTTTACTGCTTTGTAGAACCCTTACACATATGTTTTTATTTTTACTTTGGCCAATTTCTTGTGCCTGTGCACTTGCGAAGATTGTTGATCATTGCATCATTTGATGCTTGATTTCGATGCCTATTTAGTAATGTGGGTAAATTGAGATGGATTCATTGGCTTGAATTTGACATGTAAAATGTCCTTAATAATTCCTGCATGGCTTGTGATAATTCTTAATTGCATATGTAGCTTATTTGATGATCATTTCATCATATGGTGCTTCATTTGAGATTGCTTTAAAATGTGGGAAAATTGAGACCATTTCTGAAGCTTGAACTTGGAGAGTATAAACTCCGCCTATAGTGTATAGCCGGTTCCAAGCCCGGATAAAGGAGGAGGGTTGTGTTAGGCTCTCGACAGCCAATGTAAAAACCCGTCGAATCTCATGAACATGGATCAACGAAATAATTATGCTAATGCTAGGTCGTTGCCCAGAAGTGACGCGCTGTATGGCTCGAGTACAGTGAGAAATGAGCTAGAGCCGCTGCATCGTCGTCCGGATGTAGTGTTAAATGAGCAAGGGCTACCGCACTCTCTTGGACGGAGGCGGCTAAAGAAGTTAGTTCATGAGACTGAGATTAGATTTGACACTTGGAATATTGGGATGTTAAATGAGAAATCTATGGAAGTAGCAGGAGTTATGAGAGACAGAAGGATTAATATCTTATGCCTCCAAGAAACCAAATGGACTGGAGAAGCTGCCAAGGAACTTGGAGAGTATAAACTGTGGTACACAGGAAAGGTGAGCGCAAGGAATGGGGTTGGTATCATCGCTGATGGGACTTGGAAAAAAAACGTGGTAGAGGTTAAAAGGTTTGATGATAGAATAATATCGTTAAGAGTAATTGTTGGAAAGGATACTATCAATATCATTAGTGCCTATGCACCTTAGGTTGGGGCAGAGACACACCTTAAAGATAAGTTTTGGGAAGATATGAAAGGCTTGGTTTAAAGCATACCACTCAAAGAAAAAAATTTTATCAGTGGGGACCTTAATTGGACATGTTGGTAAGGAAGCAGGACAATTCAGCGGGGCACATGGTGGTTTTGGTTTTGGGAAGCTTAATAGTGGAGGACAATCTATTCTTGATTTTTTTCTTGCATACGATCTTAAGATTGTCAACACTTGTTTTAAGAAGCGAGAGGAGCATTTAATCACGTATAAAAGTGGTGTCTCAAAATCACAGATTGATTTCTTTTTGGTTAAGAATCCGGACAGAAGATTGTGTACTAATTGCAAAGTGATTCCAGGAGACGGGGTGAGTACCCAACATAGAGTACTTATCCTTGATGTACGTTTTAAGAGTACCAGGCAAAAGTACCATCAAGTGGCAAAACCCAGGATTAAGTGGTGGCAGTTAAAAGGGGAAAAGCGGGAGTTATTCAAAAGGACTCTTTTGAAGGAAGGGAATTAGGAGTTGCAGGGAAATACAAACAGGATGTGGGAAGAGATAGCTACAAGGGTTCGTTTGGTAGCTAAAGCAATTTTGGGAGAATCCAAAAGTCCTGGTCAAAGATATAAGGAGACTTGGTGGTGGAATAAGAGTGTGCAAGAGAAAGTCAAACAGAAAAAAGATTGTTTTAAGGCCATACACTTGTGCAATAGTGTAGAGAACCGGGAAAAGTATCAGTTGGCTAAAAACGAGACAAAGAGAGCAGTGAGCGAACTACGTACTAAAGCTTATGAAGGGTTTTATCAGGAGTTAGGAACAAAGACGGGAGAAAGAAATATTTACAAGATCGCGAAGCAAAGAGAGAGGAAAAAGAGAGATCTGGATCAAGTAAAGTGTATAAAGGATGAAGATGGTAAAGTGTTAGTTACTGATGGTGATATTAAGGATAGATGGGAGGCTTACTTTTACAAGTTGTTTAATGAGGGAAGCAATTATGCGACTCAGGACTTGCAGGACTTGCTAATTAACGAAGATGATCGGAATTTGGCTTTCTACTGCAGGATACGTATCGGAGAGGTTAAGGTGGCTCTCAAGAAAATGGACAATGGAAAAGCCGTTGGACCTGATGGTATCCCTATTGAAGTTTGGAAATGTTTGGGCGATAAGGGGGAGGTGTGGCTAACCAAGCTTTTTAATGAAATTTTACGCTCTAAAAATATGCCGGATGAGTGGAGGAAAAGCATTTTAGTTCCTATTTACAAGAATAAAGGAGACATTCAAAACTGTGCCAACTTCAGAGGGATAAAACTTATGAGTCATACAATGAAATTGTGGGAAAAAGTGATGGAATATAGGTTGAGGTTGGAGACTTCTATTTCGGAAAACCAATTTGGATTTATGCCAGGGAGATCCACATTGGAAGCAACCTATTTACTAAAGGGGTTAATGGAAAGATATAGAAGTAAAAGAAGAGATTTACTTATGGTTTTTATTGACCTGAAAAAGGCTTATGATCGTGTGCCAAGAGAAGTATTGTGGAAGGCTTTGGAAAAGAAAGGTGTACGGGTTGCGTATATCAAAGTCATACAAGATATGTATAAGGCGGTAACTACCAGTGTAAGGACGCCTGGGGGGGAGACAAAGGACTTCCCTATTAAGATTGGCCTACATCAGGGATCCTTTCTGAGTCCGTACTTGTTCAACATTGTTCTGGATGTTCTAACTGAACCTGTTCAAGAAAGAATCCCTAAGTCCATGCTCTTCGCGGATGATATAGTTCTTATGGCAGAATCAAAAGAAGAGATTAACACTAGTTTGGAGTTATGGAGAAGGACTTTGGAGTCGAAGGGTTTCCGTTTGAGCAGGAACAAAACAGAATATATGCATCGTGATTTTGGAGGGAGGCAAGGTAATAGGGATTTGGAAGTGAGGATGGGAGAGCAAATTATTCCTCAAGTATCAAAGTTTAAGTACCTAGGATCCATTATACAGGAGGATGGGGAAATTGAGGGAGACATTTCTCATAGAATACAAGCTGGCTGGTTAAAGTGGAGGAAAGCTACCGGAGTTATTTGCAATAAGAAGGTACTTGAGAAACTTAAAGGAAAATTTTAGCGGACTGCTATAAGACCAGCTATGATGTATGGTAGTGAATGTTGGGTAATAAAGGGAAAACAAGAGCACAAAGTCGGAGTAGCAGAAATGAGGATGTTGAGATGGATGTGTGGTTATACAAGAAAAGATAGGATTCGAAATGAAAAGATCAGGACAAGAGTCGGTGTGGCACCTATCCAAGAGAAAATGGTTGAAAATCGGTTAAGATGGTTTGGACATGTGTAGAGAAGGCCTTTGGAGGCCCCGGTGAGGAGGGTGGATCAAACAAGATGGAGTCCCATAAAAAGAGGCAGGGGAAGACCGAGAAGAACGCTGAATGAGGTTATTGAACGAGACCTCCTAATCAACAACATATCTAAGGATTGGGTTGTTGACAGAGCACGATGGCGTCGTGTGATTCATGTAGCCGACCCCACCTAGTGGGATAAGGCTTGTTGTTGTCTGAAGCTTGAATTTGTCTTACAAAGATGTCTTCTGTTTCCTTTCATGCCTCATTTGAAATTGCATATGTAGCTTATCTGCAAAAATGATTCTTGTGATTTTAAAAAGATGTCATTGGTTTGGTCTTTGAACTTGTAGTGTAACGTTCTTATATGAGGCTCATGTATCATTTGATGCCCAATCTTAATGTGCACTAATGTAATTATAAGGGTCAACTTTTACTTTTCAACTTAGCCTCTCCATGTCTTTGCTTCTTTATAGATCCCTTGCATATATGCTGTATATTTCTCCTTGGGAAAATTTCTCATGGTTGTGCACTTGTAAAGATTGATGATCGCTGCATCATTTGGTACATGATTTTGGTGCTTATTTACTAGTATAGGAAAACTGGGATCAATTCAAAGGCAACTTGACATGCAAAGCTTCCTTGATCTTTCTTGCATGTCTCGTGATTAGAGATGAAAATAGGTTAGGATTACAGGCTGCGCCGGTGAGCTCGGGTTGGCATTTTGCTAGCTTGTCAAGGTGGAGGATACTCTAGCCCACACTGTTTTTGACCCGCTACACCGCTAGCTTGCTTTTTTTTATTTTTTATAACTTATTCATGAAATTCCCAATATATTGTGTAATATAGTTGGAAGATTTTAACCCTCAAATTTCACATGGACATTGCCTCATTTATAGCTTTGCAAATGTAATTAAGCACTTTAAAGAGCATCGTTTATCTTTTATTTTCATCTATTTGTTGTTACCCTATACATCTTTATAAAATTAAATATACATGTGGTGCTCATATATACACACACATAAAAGATCTACTTAATTAATTTGGATAAAAAACTAGTTAAATTAATTATTTAAAAAATATGTTAGTTTTTCTAAAATATTTTTAAATTATAAATTAATCTTCATATTATTTTATTAAAACTCATTACTTAAGTTCAAAACTCCAAGTCTAATTTTAGTATTTGAAAATCCAAATCCATACCAATAATAATAGCTTTGTCTGGGGAAAAAAATATTTAGACGGGCTAGCGAGTCAACTTTGTGAAGGTACAGGCTATTTCAGCCCACATTATCATGGGCTGGCCCATCCTATCAAATAGCCTATGACCTAGTTTGATCAAGGCCCAGGTCAAGCTTTTTAAACAGCAAAATTAGGCATATTTCTAGGCAAAAGAAAAAGACTGGGCCTAATTTTTTAGGCTTGACTATATTAAGGTTTTTTAATATTGCTTGATTTAACTTAATGTTAAATGAATGAAAAATGAATCTAAGCTATATGTAATTTTAGCACTCATTAGTAAGCTTAATTGTCCAAGAAGGATTCAATGCATGTAATTTTAAATTCAGAATCAAAATGTGATGTGTTCTATGTACAGACCTTAAAAAGAATAGTTGTGCTCCACAAAGATTGGTTTCTTGAAGGAGGTGGAACATGATTATATATCATTTATGACTTTGAAAAGGAGAGGGTGAATTAGGTAGACACATCAATAAGATTGTAATAGAGGTATGTGGCATTGGCACTGAAAATTAGACGCTCCAAATTTTTACAATTTGCCTTTAATATACAATTTATCAACGCCCCTGTCATATATTATAGCAGTAGATCGGTCAATTAACTTGTCATTTTTAACAAACATGAACAATCCTTCAGATGTTAAAGGAGTGGGAGTCAAAACAGAGAATTTCGCTTCTTTGATGATATCCTATAAAGCATCAATACTTTAACTTTTTGATGTATCATAAGCCATATGTGTCTATTACCTGACACGTTCATATATTTTGTTGATATATATTGGAAAAGTATCAAAATATATTTTTCACTTGGACAAAATTTTAATTTTCCATGTATATACATATATATCCAACACTTATCAAGGTCAATTTTTGTAGCAATACTTCAAGACATTTTTTATTAGAAGTTAAAATATATCCAAGCATATATTACATTTACTTAATAATGAATATTATCATTGTTGGAAAAAAAATAATGAGTATATAATACATCTCCGGTTCTAAATATAAAATCTATTTTGTACTGTAATTTACTCTATAAAGTGAATCTTATATTTATGACCGGAGTAATATTAAATTTTATTATTTTTGGTAATATTTTCTTATCAATAAAAGAAGCAAGTTGAATCGTAGAAGAGCTAACACGGCTTATGTTCATATTAATTTGTGAGATGTGTTAGAAGAGTTTTTAATGTAAGAGTTAGAGAAATAATTTAAAAAAATTAATTAAATTAATCAGTTATAATAAATGAGTATTATTTTTCTTAAAATAACAGCTACATTAAAATTTGAATGAAATTTTTTTAATATATATAATTAAAGGATTATTTAAGAAGAAATGGAATATTAAAGAGAGTCAATTGGACTCTCCTCTCAAAAAGTTCCAAGGATTGGATTGATTTGTACATTCCACTTGTACAAATACATATTAAGAGTGCTACTATTTCCGGTCTTTAATATAAGACCCTATTTGATTTTTAGTTTGGTCCTAATTATAAGACCCCAATCTATTTTGTCTCTTATATTTATGAATTTTTTTCCAAGATAGTCCTTCTAATAATAATAGTTCTAACTAACACACTTAATTAGCAAGGATATTTTAGGAATGACAATACTTATTTGTTACAAATAACTAACTTAACTTACTTTCTTAATCTCCTCAAATTAGTCAATTGGATCTTATAATTAGGACCGGAGGTAGTATTATTTTTGGGCTCAAAGCACTCAATTTTCTTTCTTTTTTTCTTTCTTTTTGGAGAAGGAATCCATTTTCAGTTTTTCACCTTTTCAATAAAAATGTAGTTGAGCTTCCTGGACGGAGAAACCGAAGTCTTCCCGCATCATTTGCAGGAGCAAGCAGCAGACTTCAACCAACTCTTTGTCCCTCATCTTCTTCCTCACTCATTCCGCTGCCTCACGATACTCACCGAAGAAGCGTGCGAGTATTTTGAAGCTCAAGAAAAGCTTCCCCTTTCACCGTCGGATTCATACTAAATTTTCTTGGAAAAAAATGATTCAGCATTCGATATTGATAAAACCTTCTTCTGTCTCATTCCCGACCCCATTTCAAAGAGTCCCCAAATGTTGCAACTTGTATAATAACCCTTACCTTCATTAATTCGTTGTGAAGCGGCGGATTCATCATTGTCGTCGTCTAAGATTGGTGGGGAACGAGCGTCATTGTCGTCAACGACGACGTCGCTTCCAGAGATGGCAAAGTTGATGGAATCGGAGAAGAAGAGCGGGTCGTACCCTGGTGGGATGGGCCGGTACACCGGAAGAGACCCGAATGTAAAGAAGCCAGCGTGGTTGAGGCAGAGAGCTCCTCAAGGTGATCGGTTTGAAGAGATTAAGAAATCGCTGTCCCATTTGAAACTTAACACGGTCTGTGAGGAGGCTCAGTGCCCGAATATTGGAGAGGTTCAATGCTAATTGCTCTCATTTTATTCAATTATCCTTGCTCGTTTTTCCAGTTCAATTTCATATCTTCTAGCTTTTCTCTACTTAAGCACTAGAAAGAGGAAAATTCTCAAAATTGATTAATGACTGATAAGGACTGATTTGATCAGCAGAGTCGTAGTAGGCGAGCGAAAGTTTTATTTATGTATTTATTTTTTTGGGAACTTCTATTGAAGTATATTATTGAGTTGAGTTGATTCCTTATATATTTAAGCAATGTTTACAAAATTTGATCCTGCACTAGCTTACTCATTCATTTGAGAATTGTAAGCAACTCAATGGTGAAAAATGACTCTGTAAATTGCTTCATCATTTGGGCAGCGTAAGAAATTGATATATTATGAAATTGCATTACTTCAGGACAAAACATGTTATTTTCTCTGCGTTTTGTTTTAAGCAATATGATATCAAGGAATGAAATCAAGACAGAACACACGTGCACACATATTAAATGTAATAAATACTTATATTAAATGTTTTAGGTTAGTGTTTTTAAGGGTAAAAATAATGTTATTGACATTTGAATTCTAATGGATAGTGTTGGAATGGAGGGGGGGATGGTATAGCAACAGCAACAATCATGCTTCTGGGAGATACTTGCACCCGTGGGTGTAGATTTTGTGCTGTGAAGACCAGTAGAAATCCGGCGCCACCTGATCCAATGGAACCAGAAAATACTGCCAAGGCCATTGCAAGCTGGGGGTGTGTAATGATTAATGAAATGCGTTTTCATTTTCCCTTTTAAACTTTTATTTTCTTAACTAACATCCTGGTCATATCACAACTAAACATAATCCCGACTAGTCTAGGTGATGGTGTGTATGCATCTGTTGTCTGTATTTTACCACAGCAATATGCTTGAGAGGGAAAGAAGTAGCACTTAGTTTTACTTGGTGCATTTGTCTGAAATCAAATGCTTGAATTTAGAGGGATAAGCTATAGATTTGTTGTTGAATGGTATTGTTTTTGTTGCTTTTTTTTTTTAACACCCAGACTATGGTTCTTTAAGGCTGTCTTTTACAGATAAGGTATTAGAGAGCTTTATTACGAGCCCCCTCCCCCTGCTGTGTTTCATTGTTGTGCTTTTGCTAAGTGGTTTTTGTTGATGAGATTTTGTCTTATCTTTCCCTCCTTTTTATTTATGTGCCTTTTTTCCTCTTTCTTATAAAATTTCTTTTACAGAAATATACAATAAGTGCAAATATAATGTGAGAGCGTGCAAGGAGCTTTCTAACACAATAAGAACGAACATATTTGTCCCTATATTTGACTAATTTTTCAAATGTAAGATTATTGCGAACCGTCATAGGTGCAGCATTTTCAGGTTGATGAAATGTGTAGTTTTTTGACCGGGGATTTGTTTTCTTAATAGCTTTGGTTCCTGTGGCTGTAGCTTGACATGGGTGTTTTAATCTTGATATCGTTTTTGTATGGGAAACTGTCATCAATTTTAAATGACCTAAATTTCTGTGTAGAGTGACTGGAACACACAGATATCCTCATTTGCATATGTTCAGTTATATTGATCTCTTCCATGTAGCCTAATGACTGCTAGATGCCTGTCATAATCTTTATATCTTTTATGCTGATAGGCAAGCGTTTCTGATCTAAGAAATCATTTGGTAGGGTTTGTTCCTTCAGCACAGGTGTATATAGAACACTAATTAAATTTTCATAAAATCCTGTAGTTTTTGAAATCTTATAGAGCTCACACCTTTGTGCTAATGCATTTCCTATCAACTCATGTACATCTACTAAGATTATTGTAGTCTTTATATGAATTTTACAAGATGTACTTCCTTGTTAATTACAAGTTTCCAACTTTTTCAGTGTAGATTATATTGTCCTAACAAGTGTAGATCGTGATGACATACCTGATGGAGGAAGTGGACATTTTGCTCAGACTGTCAAAGCTATGAAGGTTCATTAATATTTTGGATTGTTGGTTTGAAATGCATTTTAACATTTATTGCAAACAGATACAAAATTGTTTCTATGCTTGTTTTTGCAGAAGTTGAAACCAGAGATCATGATTGAGTGTTTAACATCTGATTTCCGGGGTGACTTGAAGGCTGTAGAGACTCTGGTTCACTCAGGCTTAGATGTCTTCGCTCACAACATTGAAACAGTGAAACGGCTTCAAAGAATTGTTAGAGATCCCAGGGCTGGGTGAGTTGCATTGCTGATCTAATCCAATTATTTTGTCGTACAAAATAAGAAAATCAACCATTTTTATTTGTTGTGGAAAAATACCAACGACAAGTACATCCTTGGAATTGGCTGAGATATGGATCTATGTGATATGCACCTGAATCTCTAAACTATACTCCCAAATTGATTTGGCCAAAACATTTCCTATCTGATTCTGAGCAAATGCTCTAAACTGGTTTGGAAAGTTTTGGAATGTGTGAAAGTAATTTTCATGTGTGTTAAAATGTCTCAGAAATCTAAAAATTACCGTGAATTATATCAAAGCCTGAATAAAAGTACTGAAACCTGTTCGACTTTTAGGCTTGTTTTGCTTCTGAAAAATGTTTGACTCTTAGGCTTGGGCAAGTGATGCATGATTTAAGGCGTAAACAATCTTTTCTCATGGGCTTGTTTTGCTTCATTCTGAATTATCGCTTGCTTGGTCCCATCTCTTATGCAGGTATGAACAAAGCTTGTCAGTTCTAAAACATGCAAAACATAGCAAGGAGGGCATGATAACAAAAACTTCTATAATGCTGGGCCTAGGAGAGTCCGATGATGAGGTGAAGGAAGCTATGGCTGATTTAAGGTCTATTGATGTTGATATTCTGACGCTCGGTCAGTATTTGCAGGTGCATTGATGTAAAAATACATTGGTTCTGTCTGTCCCAGCCGGCTAAAAACATTAGAAATTGGATCTTAAATTTCTTTCCAATCTTGAAGCTCCTGGAATTACCATAACATGTTCTGAGTTATATACAATTTGCGCAATGTACAATTGTCGTGGCTGACATTACAAATTGTTACTTTTCTTTTTAATTCAAAATATGTTCTCATTGCAGCCGACTCCATTGCACTTGACTGTCAAAGAGTATGTCAGTCCTGAGAAATTTGCTTTCTGGAGAGAATATGGGGAATCTATTGGTTTCCGATATGTAGCCAGTGGACCTCTGGTAAGCTCATCACCAATGCAATAAAATTCTAATCTAGCATTCTCTTTTTTCGTGACTTGTATACGTGATCATTCTTGATCTATTTTGGGACTAGATGACAAACCATTGACAAATGGACTAAGTGTACTTTGTACTTTCAACAGATTGTCCTAGATAGGCCACGATCAATAAGCAGTGCTATATCCATCTGTATATATACGTATATGGGCTGGATTAGGTTTGGCCCAAAGTCCAATAAGGTTTTAGTTGTTGATCTCAAATCTGTGTTGATTTATTAGAAATAGTTTTTTCTATATAGTGGTGAAACAGAAAGTAAAGAATGAATATAATATAAAATTTAAATAGCGAAAAAATTATATATTTTTGGGTCAAACCAACTTGGACTTATAGTGCATAGACCTAACACTAATCCAAATGTTAGGTTCAAGCCTAGCTCTGCTGTGCAGGGCAGAGTATACATATGGACCAACCTAACTCAAGAGTCCCTGTTTGTAAATATGTAATCATCTCATCTTCATTATCGACTAATGAGATCCTTACTTGAAATCCCTTATCGTGTGTCAGGTGCGGTCTTCATACAGGGCCGGGGAGCTGTTTGTGCAGACAATGGTGAGAGAGAGGACAAAGAATGCTAATGGCTCGGCCTTGTAACTTAGGGCTCTGTGATTTGGAAGCTGAGCAGCAACGAAGAGATTGCCACATACGTATTGGTGTTGAATGCTTAGGCCAATGATTAGGGTATCTACTTTTATTGTTAATTAGATAATCGTATTAATTTCCGTGAGAAATTCTGCGATTATTTCATATTTTATGGGTATATTTATTCATTATATGCTGGAAACACAGAATGATCACGATAGCTGATGATTATTCTTTCAATGTTAATGAGTGAAACACTGTAGGCTATAGAACTTTTTTCCTTTTGCCATCAATTATAGGCTATAGAACTTGATTATTTGTTGATTGTCTAAAGCTAAGGACTGTAGAGTAATATCGTTTGCAGGGCAGGGTTTTGGTACTGATCTTCATGAAACTTATTGGTTTCACAGGTCTTATATGTACATCCGCAAATAAATTTTTATGCAAGTTCCTTTAGAGATGCAAGTGGATAGCCCATAACCATGTAAAGAAGACTATGTATAGTTAAAGACTCAATAAAATCAATCATTAGTTTTTAGGAAGCTTATGAAAAATGGTAGAATTTGACAGATATGGTTTGCTTTGGACAAGTAATTTTTGAAAAATTTATTCTGTTTGGAATTATAATTTGTCACCTTTGTGGGTTTCATGCTTAGATTACACAAGACAGTACCTAAGAGACACCCGCATGGCACTCGTCACTCGAGTATGGCTTAACTTGTGCAACTTATGGGTCAACGTTTTAGTTTACATTAAAATTTTTAAAATTTGGTAATAACTTTCTTTAAAACTTTATCATTGCCTTTAAAATTTGAGAGTAATTTTCAGTTATTGGAAATGGTTATAGTTAGTGGAGTTTTCATTTGATAAATGTGTTGCACAATTTGTAAATGACAAAGTGTACTATATGTTTTATAATTTACATTGATTATTGATGTTGATTTTTAAGATCTTTTAACATAAATTTTGTCAAGGTGGATGTGTCAAATGCTAAGATAAAGTAAAACTACGCATTTTCAGTTTTTCACGGCATTGCTCACCTTGCTGATGCTGAGTAAAAACTGCCCCTGAAGCGTAAGTTAATTGGTGCCAGTAGGAATGTTGGATCTAACAATGTACTAGTATTGATACTCGCTTATGAATAGAGAAGTAAAAGAGACAAACATTAAACATATTTTAACAACAATAAAAACTTCTGTATAGATTGCAAAAAAAAAAAAAAACTGTAAGAATTGAATATTTGTAGTGGATTGCACGTGGGAGGGAGGAGAAAGTACTGTTTTTGTTAAGATATTTTGAATTGCTTTCTCTCGTTAACTATATTTTGAATCATTTAATACCTGAAATTATTTGTTGGGATGCAATAGGAGACATGACATTGACATTTTGAATTGATGCAATGCCTTTATTTACCTCTCATTTTTTTCCCCTCGACATGTCTCTCAAGCCTATTTTAAAATCTTGTCAGATCAAGGAATCTTCCTGTTCCCTTCATAGTTTTACACAGTGACCATTATTTCAAGCATAATCTTGCAATACATGACAAAGCATAATGCTTATAATAGTCTTTAATACACCACATTGATATTTCATATTTCATACTTTTTATTTATATTAAAATATATCAATGTACAGTAAAATTTAGGGAAAATCTCAAAAAAATGATAGCTGAATTTCAAAATTCCAAATCAGTATTAGTTACTACACTTATAAAGAAAATGACTCCATTCAAAGAGCAAATGACAATTTTTATAGTAATTTCTGATTTGGCATTTTAAAATTCAGTAATCACTTTTTTTAGATTTTTTCTAAAATTTATAACAACAACTAGTACTTTTTTTAGCCTGATGAGTTAAAAAGTCTTCTCTTAAATTTATGTAGTGCCAAAAATGATCATCATCCAATATTGGAACCAGTTAGAAAGGAATTATTTTCTCAAATATACTTGAAGTACGGGTGTGTTTGGATGAAACCAAACCGTGGTTTGGAAAAGTGATTCTGGAGAATAGATTCTGTGAAAAATAGATTTTGAGAAAAAGTGATTCTGAGAAGTAAGAGTGTTTGGATAGTTATTACCAGAAACACTTTTTACATGTGAAAATTACCAAAAAGGGTATAAGTTAATATGATAATTATATAAGGGATAGATTTTATGATATATTTTGATTTGAAGAAATAAAATTGTTAATGAAAATTTTTTTACTAACATAATTAATAATATATAAGATAATATAATTAATACATAATTAATATGTGTACATATATTTATAAAACATAATATTAAATATGTTTATAGAAAAATGATTTTTTTTTTTGCTAACAGAAAAATATTAATTTTCTTTAAAGATTTTAAACGTGAAATGAATATAACTAGCTTCACGTTATTATTTTTTTTTTTTGAATTTCTAAGCAGAGTTATTCTTGTGGTTTGTGCCTGGTTTATTCTCCCAAGCCCAGGCTTAGGGACGAAGGAATGAACGAAAACATTTGCTTTTATTGAACACCGTGGACTCGTTTTGTGTGGATGGTGTTGTGTGGACCGACGGGGAGAAGGCGTGAACAAAGAGATGAAGAAGAGCAATTATTGAATACCGAATAATTGGAGCCTTTCGTCATTTGTGGAGGGGCTCACCGTTCGTTTCAACAATTGGACCCGAGAAGCAGATGAGAGATGCTGCTGTCCAAACTATGGTTTCACCGGTTAAAACCATGGTTTTACCTAAACCAATGTTTGTTTAATTTGTCTGGCTGTTTGGATGGCATTTTGTGCAAATCATGGTTTGGACTTCCAAACCAAGGTTTGGAATGTCATCCAAACATCTTTGGAAAAAAAGGAGTCGACTTTTGCAACTACTTTGATACTTGATTTTCACATCAAATTCATTACTCAAACTAACAAGCAATTAATACTCTTTCTTCTTTATCACTTTGAATACATTTCCCTCCACCAAATTCCTAATAATTTCAAGCACTAAAGAATAAAGATAAAGATATCTCTCGATTGGTCCCGGGGATGCCAATGTGATAGGTGTGCTTTAAGCAATATTAAAATCAATTCAAAAGAGAAGGGAACAACTCAATCTGAGTTGAGTTGGTACATCTAGTTATAGCCCCTCTTTGGCTCTTTCTTGCAATCCAAACAAACAGTTCCTCTCACTATAGTCTATAAGTAGATTCATTCCCCAATAATTGATGCACTAATCAACCAGTAGTCGTCTCAGCTCAGTTTGAATCACCATCTTTGTGAGCCAAAACTTGTATTTCTTTCACGGGCCATCTTCAAATTGCCGACACTAGCAATGAAGATTACGGCTCTGTTAGTTCTTTTCCTGCTTCAATTCATTGTTGCTTTTGGTTCTGACTCAGATCCAGTCATGGATTTCTGCTTGCCCATTTCACCATCCAACCCCTTCTCCTGCAAAAACGCATCTTTAGCCACAGTCCACGACTTCACATTTTCCGGAATAAAGTTTCCCGGCAACTTCAAGGAATCTGGGTTTTCTGCCACGGCTGTGAATTCCAAGCTCTTTCCAGGTCTCAACACTCTCGGAATGTCGTTCGTGCGTGCCGATTTCGATGTTGGAGGCGTCAATGTGCCTCATTTCCATCCTAGGGCAACGGAAATCGCGTACGTGCTTGAAGGTAAGGTTTATTCTGGATTCATTGACACGAACAATAAGATTTTCGCGAAAGTAATTGAGAAAGGAGAGGTCATGGTGTTCCCAAGGGGTCTGCTTCATTTCCAGATGAACGTCGGAGATTCGCCGGCGGCTATCCTGGGCAGCTTCGATAGCCAGAATCCTGGGTTGCAGAAGATCCCTAGTGCAGTTTTTGGATCTGGAATCAAGATGGAGCTTCTGGAAAAGGCTTTTGGGTTGAACCCCAAGGAGCTTTACAAGTTAAGGAAAAGGTTTTCTTCTAGCTGATTTGCGTAGCCACGCATCAATTCTTCACACAAACACACGGAAACAGAAATGTGTATTGAATTAAAAAATAATCATGAAGTGTTGTGTGAATCTGAAATCTGAAAGTATAAGGTAAGTGTTGTTGCTTCCTAGAGATATTATAATATAATCTGTTCATTATTTTGATGGAAGCCAGAGAGGGAAAAACAAAAGAGAAGTTGCTTCAGGAATGATTATCTGAATCTTATACAGTAGAAGATATGTTTCATAGCAATTCTTGATAATGATTATTTGTAAAAGAGCTCACCAGAGGAAGTATATTTGAATGTTTGTATGCCATTCAAAATTTCAAATAATTTGATCTCGCTGCATTGCGAAGTTACCATAACTGTCTTCCACTTCCAAACTGGTCCTTCCTTTTTGTGTTTGTGTTGGGTGGAAGATGATCATTTGCCTTCTGAATAACAGGACAGAGCAAGGCTTTTTTAAAGTCAGACGGATGGAGGGAGAGAGATGGATATTTTAAACTATAAAATAATAGCAGTGGTAATAATAATATCTCACCCCAAAAAAGTAGTAATAGTAGTAGTAGTAATAATAAATTTATGTTTGGAAAAATTAATCTGTGCTTTTTTATTTCACTTAACTTTTAATCAAATTCTTGCATTTTTTTTTAATTAGATTATTGTAGTTTTGCTTGGTTAGATTCCAATAGTTTGTTTATTTTTATCATATCTTATTATCCTTATAGTTACACATGATTTTTAATCACGTGCTGTAGTTTTTTTAGGCGTTACTTGAAAACTACAAAAACTTTATTAAAAATCAAGTGAAACCATAGATATGATATAAATTATGGAGAAAATTAGATAAAATTATAGGGACTTGATAGAAAAACTACAAAAGTCTTATTAAAAATCACGTGAATGAAACTATTGGAACATGCAGATTTTTCCCTTTTAAGTTTTGCATGATTCTAGATTTCTAGTCATAACTAAATTTAAGAAAATGATTGACATTAAGACCAATTAATTAGTAAACCCAATTTGTGATTCTAGTTTACGGGGGTGTTTGGGAATTAGGAGAAGTGCTTTTTAAAATTATTTTTCCGTAAATCGAAATAAACTCCTTCACATATATACTTCGTATATTGTAAAATCACTTCTAAAATCACGGTTTGATTTCTATCCAAATACCCTCTACATCTAGCCATGTCAATTTGTGATTCTAGTAATTGGGCTGTACTTATGTTATTGAGAGTCTCCCATAATCTGCCCTTGAATCAAATTCACACTTCAATAATTTGGAGAATTTGAAATATCATGCTAATGCTATGAATGTGCCTTAATCGAGAACATGATTTCGGGGGCCCAAAAAAAAAAAAAAAAAGACAACATCATTTCAAGGGGGTTGGCAACTGCTCTAAAAGCTATTGTGGTGAATGATACTATTTTGTTTGCTGGACATGTGGTTGTTGCAATCATTTGACTGACTTTATAGTCTCCCATGCGCATCTTGGTGCCATTTCTTTGTTTGGAGGACCAAACTAACCGTGATCTTAGGCGTCATCAACTTCAAAAAGTAATTGATTGACTCTTCTCTTTTATTCGTTTTCTTTGATTCTCTTTCACCAATCAAATGCTCATTTTCAACCCTTCTTTTCTTTTCCTTTTCACTCCCAAAAAAAAAAATGGTTAACAAAGACTTGCCAAGGATATATTGCTTTTTTCAATGTTAATTTGTGTACGAAACTCACTTTTTTATATGCAATTTTCTTTTCTTTTAAATCTCTCTTACTTTTAAAACATTTCACAAGCTTGTAACTTATGATAAATAAATCCACCACTCTACTTACATCACACTCATGAAGATATATGAAATGTAACATTTGCTTCAAAATGACAAGAGAAGATACTTTGGCAGCTTATGAAAATTAGATTGAAAAATCCAAGCATATTGTTATCCATATGATAACATTAACTAGAAATAGAAAACCCAAATCAGCCATGTACCAGCAAGAGCAGACCAACCTTGAGAGGCTCTAGCTAGATGATAAAGACAAATCCTGACCTGGAGTAGTTGAATTGTACCGGTTAAACTTAAAAACCACAGAAAAGCTAGACCACAGTTAGAGCATTGCATTCAACATCTCATTCCAAATATCAGGAACCCCAGGGAGGCACCAGTGGCTGCAATCGGAGGAAACTCCTTCTAGTTTCTGCTTCTGTTCTTGGGTTATCAACTTTCTGTAAATTGAAGGATGCCCATCTCTTCGGAAAGCTGTCATTGTTGTAATATCCTGAAGATATACTGGAAAACTCATTCTCTTCAACACTCCTTGTAGAACTAAAAGTGGTTCAGGAACATGCTGGTGACTGAAAAATGGCAGAGGCTGCTTCTGGTTGTAGCATTTCCATCCGTTTTGCCTGCACATGAAAAATCCATGATCCAGAAAAGCAGAGTACAGCAAATATTGGAATCATTTTGCACGTCTGACACTCCCACCAAGTATAATACGATAGTTTTAATTGTATCTGGACAGTGCCATGATATTTATATATACATATATATATATAGGAAAATAATGCGCGTGAAGATGCAACGTAAACTATACGCAGTTTTACTTTTGGTGTTATTTTTTGAATGGATGATGTAAATTATCCGATTTGTATTCTATTCGAGTTGTGTCTGTGATCTTTAACAGGAAAGAGATGATCAAGGTGAAATATGAGGCAAATGAGAGTAACTCGTACCTGTTATGCCTTGGGGACATGCTTCGGAAAATGACTCGGGTCTTACGAGGATCAAGGTTTAAATCCACCCATTTTGCCCATGTACTGAGTCCTTTCTGATAAGCAACCATGGGGTTCATGTTTCGAATCAAACTGTTTCCTTCCATGTAATAATCCCATCTGATTATGTCAAAAAAGATTTGATTATTGGGATGTTGAATTTGGCGACCATTCAAGGTGAAGAAGTTGAAGAGACCAATGTTTATAGATAACTGAAGCTGAACTTAAGGAAAGAAAACTTGAGAAGCAGAATTCAATGGGAAAATTGAGATTATGAGAAAGCTTTCTTACGCGCTAGTTTGATCAGAGTGAGTCCACCAATGAGCTGAATCAAACACGAGAACATCAGCTCCTTTCCAATATCTTGCATTCTCTTCAATCAAGTCCAAATGCAAAATTCTCTTTTTTCCAGCCCCTCGTTTGAGTTCTACCAACAATGGTGCCCAGAAGAACTCAATTGAAGTCTCAAAATCCTGTCGGTGAGAATTACAGGATCAATCACTTATAGTACTAGAGAGGAAAAAGAGAATGTTTGATCGATGTCTTACCATAGCATGGAAAGCCATTGAAGGACCATTGTAGGTTACCCTCTTCCTAGCAGTTGGAATAACTCCTTGTACTAAGCAAACAAGAGATTCCCATTGGTTTCTCATGATAGAATCACCCACCAGCATTATTCTCTTCCTTCTCATTTTAGCAAGAAACCTCAATGCCTCAAATCTGTGTTACCAAGATGCCACATTTGTAAGTTAGACATTAGCATGAAACTGATTTACAGCCTTGTATTTTCACGAGATTCCCATGTCTCAACCAGAAGCTTTGAACACAGATAATTAGAGGGAAAAAATGAGAATTATGAGCTTTGATCCTCCCAACCTCTGCAAACTAAAACCGAGTTGCTACAGGTTTCTCCATTTCTTCTTATTGTCAACTCTCGATCAAATACCAAAATATATAGCAATTAGATTGTACACTATGCTAAAAGTTTTGAGCAATGGCTGAATTTTCAGACAAACTAGCAAAGCAGCAACAATGCAACTGTTCAATCGAGCATTTAAGCAAACAGTTATAGTGATGTGAACAGAAAGATACCTTGGGATAGAACAACCGTTTGGCTTCCACTTCCACTTCTCATAACCCGAATCAGACGTCCGTTCTTCTGACAAGTAACGGCAGTGCTCAGATAGGGACAGCTAGAATCGTAGAGAGGATAAGATTGATCGTAAACCCATTTTCCCACGGAGAAGTCACATTTTTTCTTCCATAAATCTCCACGGGTCTGGACAATGTTGATGTCGTCGGCTTGGACGGCGAGGCCAGGTTCATGATCCTCTGGGTTAAGAAGCAGTAATGCGGAGGGGAAGAAGCTGAGGAAGATGATACTGAAGAAGAAAAATGAGGAGTGAAGAGCTCGTTCCGCCATGGAAGGACAAGTTGAGAAAGCAAAGAGTGTGAAGGGTCCCAAAGAAGAGAAGGCTTTTGTAACAAAACATGATTTTGTTGTGAAGAAGAAAAAGTGCTTCATCAAGCCATGACTTACGGCTGTGGACCACCTTTTTTCTTCCTTTTTCTTCTTGCCCCTCTTCCGGTGATTGATTTCCTTAACTGCTTTGTGTCTTCTTTTTCTTCATGCAGCTAACAAATCCAAATTTATTTCTCTGATCCTCTCATCTTTTCTCCGTCCCGTCCTCCCTTTTTTCTACATGCAACGTATGACCGTATAGCTACATTGAACCGGACAAATCCACTCCAAGTCAAACACATACGAGGAGTACAATGACATTTTCGACCGGGTTCCCATGATGCAGATACATGGCCAGTGATTCTCTCCTTTTCGCTTTTCCAGTTTTTTCCAAGTGTGTTCAACTTCACAACCATTCTTTTATCATGTTAAGTATTTACTATTTTGTCGCTGAAAATATGTATAAGATAATCCGAATATGTTTTATTGGAAAAAGAAAGATCTTGTTAACTCGTCTTAACATTCAATAAATTTTCAATTTTACTCCAATTTAATTTTTTTTTTTGGAGAAAATTGCAAACTATAAAATAATAGATGATTGATATAATTTTTAGTTCCTCAATTTTGCCTTTATTTTGGTTTTAGTTCCTCAAATTTCAAACTATAGTTTTCGATCTCTTAAAAAGCAAAAAGTCCAAGTTTTTATTAGATTATAGGAACTAATATTTAAATGAAAAGAAACTTAAGAGACTAAAACTTATGGTTGAAAACTTGAGGAGTTAAAACCGAAATAAGAATAAACTTGAAGAACCAAAGTTTATATTAATCCAATAATAAATTAAGAGTAAAATTATATATTTATATAATAAATTTAACAAAGTGACTTATATTAAGGGGAAAAGAACACTCTCTATATCTATATCTGATCAGGGGAGTATATAGGAATATTACTCATGAAAAAAGTGAATCTTCTCACACAATTGTATATCATGATTTGAACTGGAGGCCATTAGTTAAAACAAGCATTTATTATTGTTAGCTAAGCTGCTTGCTAATTAGTTGCTACTATCATTTCTCTCCAGGGCTATTGCAGTTTGATAATTCTTAATTTCTTTTATATATAGCTTACGCATGGAGATTATATGTCACACTTGTGATTTAGAAATATGTAGAGTTTTACATTTTATTTCCTTAGTCCTAAATATAAGATTCATTTTATAATATATAAAAAAATATAAAATTTATTTTATAGTGTAATTTACAGTATAAAATAAAACGAGCGTATTTGATTAGCTATGAAAAGAAATAACGATGCCCTCCACAATCAAATCAAAGCTAAATAATATGTCTCTAGTTAAAGCATCATTACTGTTAGGACCCCTAAAATTAGGCACTATTAGCGTCAAATATATTATAGAAGTCATCCTTTCACATTCCGTGGTTCCTTTTTCATTCATGCATGACATTATTGTTTCACTTTGATTCGCATAAACTAATACGGTGCCAAGTCACCAAACACCTATAGGATCAAAGACAACTGAAAGCTCGCCAAGGAGATGATGGATCAATCCAATCCAGGAAAATGGGCCTTCAAAACCCTCATTTTTTTGGCCCAAATAAGCTCTTCAAATCAAGCCTCAAATTTTATAGTTGGGTTTGAATCGCCTTAGACTTCAATCAAATATATACGGAGCAATGAATTTGAGTCTCATAGAATAGGCTAATATTTCACAAGGTAACAAATTAAGATTCAAATCTTTATTATAAGAGGTGCTTATATTTAGTACTTAATAGTATCTTAAACAAAACCTTCTATGATAAAAGGATACATGTGCCTGAAAAAAAAAAAAAAGTATACAGAATGTGCATTATTCATGTGTCAAGCTTAAGCGGGATGCGTCAACAAATTAAATAAATGTTTATGAGAACTTCTACCAAGTTATACTCTTCTAATTTTAAATATAAGATTCATTTTGTAATGTAATTTACATATAAAATAGGTTTTATATTTAGAATTAAAAGATTATTATTTAATATTCATAATATGTGTCCAATGCAACTTAACATACACACTCATATTAATTCGAAGTTTAAATACAAATTATAAATTAATTCATATTATTTTGTAGATTTTGAATGATGTGTACCGTTACTAGAAATAGTATCTCTGATTTTTGTTGTGATTTTTTCTGTGGTTTAGGTTCAAACTTACAAGCTAATAAGTCAATCATGTTGTTAAGATGCTAATTCACTTAGGTGTTAAGAATGTGAGGTAAGTTGAGTAACCGACATTCATAAGGTACCATTAGGAATTTGGGAGAATGCTTCGAATGCGATTTTCTCATATCAGTGAATAAATTTCAGGCAAAAGGTTAGGTTAACTCTATCAAGGGCAAAATACCTGTCAATCACACATGACCCAACATTGTAGTTTAAGGGGGGTATTTGGATAGAAACTAAACTATAATTTAAAAAATGCTTTTACAGTATACAAAGTAAATATGTGAAGGAATTTGTCTCGTTTTATAAAAAAAACACTTTTGGATGCTTCCAAATAACCCCATAAATTGAGAGCTTTTAAAGTGGTTCACTTGATATGAAACATCTCTTTAATTCGTGGTAACGAGAAATCAAACATTTTTCCTAACAAATTGGAGGAACCTATTCTTATGACTGAACTCGCAACGATCAAGGTTCTCTTGTAATAATAGTATTAACATGCATATATGAGAACAAACTGTTTGATGCCTATGAATATAGTGAACATGAAATGGAAAGGCACACAAAATACACCAGTTTCCATGTTACCGATTCCATAACAACATCCATAGAAAGATAGACCCCAAACCTTTTCATCCAACTATAAATGAGGTAGAAAGACTATTATATCCCCGCTCAATCAATCTCCCAGAGAAAAACAAAGGGGATAATTTAGTCATTTCACTTTAATTCGGCCCCAGTCATCTTCTTTTTCCATCATATTAAACATAAACATGCACGCAACTTAACTAACGGGGGTCGTATTAATGGCTCTTGTGGTCCTTCCCAATTTGTTTCATACTTGTTGGAGTTTAATGTAATTATCAAATTAATATATATATACTCCTCCGATGCTTCATATAAGATCTAACTGTTGAGTTGATTTTGATCATAAATATAAGATATATTTATCAATTTTTTCTAAATTATCCTTGTAAATACTACTTTAACAATAATCAAATAGAAAAAGAAGGAAGGATATTAAAAAAGATGATTATAGTATTTTAAGAAAAACATGTTATATTTTTTATAATTAATTAACTTATCTAACTTCTTTAATCTAATCAAATTAGTTAAATATGTCTTATATTAAGAACTGAAGAAGTATATATATATGTGTGTGTGTGGACCAAAGATATCCTTTAGATTAATGGCACGAGCTCCACCTTCTGCTTGCTCTCATTTTTTAAAGTAGGTTCTTCTTGTACAGATGTACCCGCGTGTGTCACGCGCAATACAAATTGTACTCTTGTTATTCCTCATCTACCTATCATTTCGTAGTTTGGTCGCTACAATTAATAATTTAAACTGCTCTTGTAAGTCATATCTACCTTTGTTATGTTTTTCCTTACTGTCATTAATGTTCTTCTTATCTTCAGCTTTTGATCCAAAACATTGCCACCAGTAATACTCAATTTAATTCAGAGGAAAATTGATCAGCAAAAGTCTCTAGTTAAAAAAATTAATTACGCAAAAATACTTTATGAACGAAGTTCTTGAACGATTATAACTCAATTTTTGTGTGCAATATATTCTTAACTGTATGTAAATGTTTTTCATTCTGAATGTAATTGAAAATATGTTGTACGTGAGTCTTTAAATAAATTCTTGATATATTTGCACAATTAATTTTATTATCAGGGATTTTTTTTGCTAATTTTACCTTTAATTTATCAGCTTATTTAATTTAATTCATATTCTTATGAGCGGACAATATATTACCTAAAAATTCTATAAAAGAATATTAAAAAAATACTTATTAAATTTTAAAATAGTAAATAAGTGATTTTGACAGATTTTAACTTAATAAAATTATTATAAAAGAAGTCAAAATTATTATAAAATAATTGTAACCTTAACAGTTATTTTTTTAATTATTTTTTTAAAAATCTGTCAGTTTTTTATTTTTTCTTTTGCCGTCTATCGCTTTCTCAGTTATTAATGGAACCTCCCTCTCACCTTTCCCATGTCAGCGTCATCTCTGATTTGGCAACGCCGGTCCCACTTTTAACGACGCGGGCCTGCGTGAATCTTAAATATGAATATTTTTTTAGAAAATTATAATGAGTTTTCAAAATAATTACTAAAAAACCCACTAACAACCTAAATAATTTATAATGATAAGTTTGAGAGTCAAAAATGATAATTTTTTAGATTTAACTTGTAATTTTTTCATAGTTTTTTGTCCTTCAAATTTATATTCATTTTAATTTTGATTTTTTAAATTTTAAATTATAAGTTTTGATTTTCTAAATTTTTTATTTAAAATATTAATCTTTATAATTTAATAAAACCTTAGACTATTTTTGTTTTTGAAGGACTAAAATATATAATTTGAGAATTGAGGAATCAAAAACAAAATAAAAACAAATTTGAGAATTGAGGAATCAAAAACAAAATAAAAACAAATTTGAGAATTGAGGAATCAAAAACAAAATAAAAACAAATTTAAGAAACGAAAAATTATGTTAATCCAAAATAGTTATATAAAGTTCAAGGGGGAAAAAAACATACAAATAATATATTTTAGAGCTATTTTGCTAGTCTACTTTAAAAAAAAGAAGAGGTAAATATGAAAATTAAAATAAATTAAAATCATATATTTAGTTTGTTAAATTAACTCTTATATTAAAGATCAGATATAATATATTTTTAAAACCAAATTAAAAAAGAATCATGTTAGGATGTTTAATTATTGATTTATTTTTGAAAAACTTATATTCCACGTTAGTATATATTCCAGAAAATTTGTTAGGAAAATCCTTTAAAAGACATTTAAATAATCTAAATTCTTATTTAGATCATTAAATTTGTTAAATTCCTAATCAAATTATATGATTGAAAAAGTGATTTTAAAATCTTATGAAATGACTCTAATATTTTTTTTTTGGAAATCAAAAGGGAATTCTTAATTGACATATTTCATTTTATTATTATTGTGTTTTAGTTCTAAATTGATAATTTTCTATCTCCATGACACTTTCACATTATAACCTGAAAAATTAATAAGTTCAATTGTATAGTTAACAAGTTTCAACTCTAAATTAATAGTTTCATGTCTCCAAAACACAGTTGCAATAAGTTTTAGAATAAAACTTGATCGCAATATAATTTCAAAAATTAATGTTTCATTTTACAGTTAACATATTTTAATTTTAAATTCACAACTTTTTGTCTCCATAACACACTTGTAATAAGTCACAACCTTGAAAACTAACATGTTCCATTTTACAGTTAAACATGTTTCAATTCTAAATTAACAACTTTCCACCCCTATAATACACTAGTGATAAGCTTTTGAATAAAACTTTATTATGATAAAACATTGAAAATTAACATGTTCAATTTCATAGATAACATGTTTTAATTCTAAATTAATAACTTTTTGTTATGATGAAATTATTAGGATTTAAAAAGGAAGATTTAATATAACTAATTCATTGTTGCTTTTTTCAATGATTTTCTAGCTTTATAATGGCAGGCACCAAGTTTTCTTTGTGTAGAGTTTTTTCACAACACGGTGATGATAAAAAATGTTCATCACTCTAGGTTTTTAGTGAAAGAAATATTAGAATCATTTTATAAAATTTTAAAATCTCTCCGAGTTGGGTGACTTAATTAGAGATTTGATAAATTCAATGACTCATATAAAAATTTAGATTATTTAAGTATTTTTTTAGAAGGTTTTTCCAAATTTGTTTATATTATAACATTTTGAGTTATTCAAAAAAATAATACTCCTCTAGTCTTTAATATAATACCTATTTAACTAATTTGATTAGATTAAAGAAGTTAAGTAAGTTAGTTAATTATAAGAAATGTGACATGTTTTTCCTAAAATACCATAATCATCTTTCTTAATACCCATCTCCCTCTTCTATTTAATTATGGTTGAGGGAGTGAATATCCATAGAGGTAATTTAGAGAAAATTGATAAATATGATAAATAAGTCTTATATTTACTTATTTAGGATCAAAACCAACTCAACAATTAGGTTCTATATTAAGGAGAGAATGAGTATTAATTAATGCTTTCACGAGCGGAGGGGAAAAAAAGAAAAAAATCTGAATGCATGCCAAACAGGTTGCTGAAGAACGCTGAAAGCACTAAAACAGCGTCAACGACGAGCGGAGTGACCAGCAGCAGGGAAGCTCTCTTCATCATTTCTGCTATATAAGCCTTCCAACTTCTACCTTCAACTTCGCTCCCTTCACTTGCTATCGCTTATCAGATTCAGATCCCTCACAATTATTCCCATCTCTTCTTCTTCTTCTTCTTCTTCGTCCATCATTTTCTTCTTCTTTTCTGCTGTTTTCTCTGCCATTTGATATGCCCGGCAAAAACATACTGATTTCTCGGATTTAGATTTTTTTTTTCATTTAAAAGTTTGAGTGCATATCTTTTAGTGCTTGAATTTTTTTACTGGATTTTTGTGGAGATGGAAATGGCGGGTGAGTCGCAGAATTGGGTACTGATGGTCACTGCCCAGACTCCAACCAACATTGCTGTCATCAAGTACTGGGGAAAGAGAGATGAAACCCTAATCTTGCCTGTCAATGACAGTATCAGTGTTACGCTTGACCCCAATCATCTCTGCACCACCACTACTGTTGCTGTCAGTCCCAGCTTCCTGCAAGATCGTATGTGGCTCAATGGCAAGGTAAAATTGGACTTGTGCTGATTTGTGTTTGCTGCGTTTTCTGCCCTCTCTTCTTTTATTCACTTCCATAAGTTTCAATGGAAGAGAAGATTTAATACTGCGAATGAGATTTTCATCTGCTGGGCCGGAGGGAACGAACGACTTCCCCGTCTTCTGTAGGCTCATGAAGTTAAGTTTAGGTTGCATAGAGCTAAGCATATTATAATCATACTTTAGTGCCTATTATCTTGGGATCGAACTAGATCAGGCTAGTTGTTGTAAGAAAATTTCACTATCCCTCCTCCTATGCTGAGAGGGTAACTTAAATTCCAAACGTCACTGTACTTTGGTGCCAGTGTCACGGTTCAAATGTTTTTTTTTTTATACTGTTCAAACGGATTTTTAGTAGTCGATTTACTGAGTAATCATTCATGACGAGCTGCAACTTCGAGTAAAGCGTACTTCTAGGCGTCGTTAAGTATGTAGTTTTTGGTTCCAATCAATGTGATGCAAAGGCAAGTTGTAAAGCATTTATTCTCTTCATTTCGGTGACTCTGGCAAGTTTAACTCAATATCGATTTGTTGCCAACCCTTTTTTTTTTTTTTGGAGAAAAAACCGAGAATGTTGCTTCAATTCTATCTTGTAAACATCTTTAGAATGTTACGGATGCAGATCCCCATTTATTTTCCTCCCCATCGAAGGGGACTTTTTTTGGTCTAAATATCATTTTTGATACTATATATAACTAAGGAGATGAGAAATGATTATTACTTCAAGAATACTTAGGAAGTTGTAGTACAATCGTAAAGAATGCTCTTACCACTGATATTTACTGATAATGTTCTCTATTTCAATGTTACTTTCATACTCCTAAAAATTCTAAGTCAACGAGAACTGCTTATTTCAATTTGTTTATGCCCTGCAATGTCTAGTTTAATGATAATTAAAAGGCTAGTGAATTTGATCTCAAATGACGAGAAAACAGAGGAGACTTTTAGGTATGCAACTTTCTGGCTTATAGAATTAGATCTGTAATTAAAGTATTGATTCAACTTATTTTCCCCCTGTTTGTTATTTGGCTGATTCGTTGCATTTGGTTTTACTGGTTGGTGCAGGAGATTTCTCTTTCTGGAGGCAGATACCAGAACTGTTTAAAAGAGATCCGCAATCGTGCTTGTGATGTTGAGGATAAGAAAAAGGGTATTAAGATCTTGAAAGAGGACTGGGCCAAATTGCATCTACACATTGCTTCATACAACAACTTCCCCACTGCAGCTGGGCTGGCCTCTTCTGCTGCTGGCTTTGCCTGTCTTGGTAGTACCCATGTTCTTCTAAAAAAAATATGAATTGCCTTTCTTTCATGAAAAAGTTGTGACCGTAAAGTGGATTACATTAGTTTCCTGGACTTGTATACAGTAATGTCTTCATTCAGGTTCCATATTCAAACGAGATTTTGACATTATACAACTAGTCAGTTTTCCAAACCCAGGGTGTTTCACAAGGTGCATGGGTCAATCCATTGAATATGGTTGGATTTATTTGGTAGTATAAGATCTAAACATGTCATAATGTTGATTGTGGAAATCCTGATTAACACGTCAAAATTCAAAACCTTGAAAATATGAGTGTTCCTCTCTGACCAGAAAAGCCATAGAATCTCAAACTGTACACAGCTACAAAGTTTTGTTATCGTTCATCTTACCAAAACCTACAGAGTGAATTTGGGGAAACTGATCCCAAGGGGCAGCACGCTCTGAATTTCTACACGAATGCCAGAATCACTGCCGGCTAAGGAAGGAATAAGTGGGGAAATCTTCTAACTTGAACCTTCATACTCACGTCGGGAGAAAAACCATATGGAAGAATCAAATCTGCAACATGTCATTAGTGTTCATGCAATTAAATATTGTGGTCCCAACATGGTACTTTACCTCAGAAGGAGCTTTGAAATTCTGAATGGGCTCATTGTCATGCCATTAGGGCTGAGCATTTTGACATGATTGTTAATTGAGTAAAGTTTGGGCTGAGCTATATATTTTATAAGTATTTTACCTTGATTTGAATAATTGATCTACCAATACAAATTGCCACTGTGAGCAATGATCTTGGTGCATTAGTATCAGGCTAAATATTTGTAATGGGGCGTCACAGTGATGCAAATGTCTTATGCAGTTTTTGCACTTGCGAAGCTTATGAATGTCAAAGAAGATCAAAGCCATCTATCTGCTATTGCAAGGTCTTGCTTATGTCAACGATTTAAGAATTGCAAGTTATTAGAAGCTTGGTTTCAAAATCTAGCGTTTAGATAAATATTTAGTTGCAATTTTGGAAATTGTTGTTGCATGTAGGCAAGGCTCAGGTAGTGCGTGCCGCAGTTTATATGGTGGATTTGTCAAGTGGATAATGGGAAAAGTAAGTTTATTCTACTCCCTGATGATTGCTGCAGTTTTTTTTTCCTTTAAAAATAATATGGACCAATATCATTTGACAATTCAATTTGTGATTCTCATTCTTTTGACATTTGAAGGAGGAGAATGGAAGTGATAGTCTTGCGGTTCAACTTGCTGATGAAAAGCACTGGGATGATATTGTTATTGTTATTGCTGTGGTACGCGCCTATTTTATTCTTCATTTGATTGAAGAGATGAATTTACTGTTGAGTGGGCACTATTTATATCTTTTGGTAAAAATGCAATGTTCTGGTGGTTTCTTAAGGGAGAGCCTCTGGATTGTGAGAACTTCATATTCAACTTGGAACTCTATGTGCACCCTGGATCAAGTCCCATATACCTTTCATTTTGTTGACATTTTGTTATTGGTTTCTAGGTTAGTTCACGGCAGAAGGAAACCAGTAGCACCTCTGGAATGCGTGAGAGCGTCCAAACTAGTCTGCTTTTACAACATAGAGCAAAGGTAAGTCACTTCCTCGCATAGCATGAGTCTTTCTTCAACCATGATACCCCAGCCTTCTTTGCCCTAGAGGCAGGGATGCCTGTTTTTATACATAAAAATAATATTCTCCTTAGTTTCTAAAATCCAGCATAATATGTTTGTAGTTATTCAAAAACTTCTTTTCCGCATGTGAAGTTACCTGATCTTTGGCTTTAATTATATAAACAGCTGTCTCTTGGTATTTTAATATGGATGATTCTTTATATTTGTCATTTGAACTGGAATAGGAAATAGTGCCAAAGCGCGTACTGCAAATGGAAGAAGCCATTAAAAATCGTGATTTTGCATCTTTTGTGCAACTGACCTGTGCCGATAGTAACCAGTTTCATGCAGTCTGCCTGGATACGTCTCCTCCAATATTCTACATGAATGATACATCACACAGGTAATTTCAATAATGCTGACGTATAGATAGTTTTATTATATCTATTTATTCACCAGGTGTAGCATTATTCTTGTTTCTTAAAATTTATTATGCATTACTTAATTACACTTCAGGATTATCAGCATCGTTGAAAAGTGGAACCGCTCAGAAGAAATGCCCCAGGTTTGTAATATCCTTTCTTGGAAAATTTTTGAATTACCAGTTATGCTAAAATATAGACCGCCTGTTTGTAATTTTCATTATTTTTAAGGCGTATAACCCGAGCACTCGTGAGTGAAAAGACTCACTATTTTATCCCACTCGAAATTCCTTTGTAGGCAAAACCGAAATCTTTTATATAATAGCAAAGGTAAAGAAATGAAACCGGAAGTTTTTCCCATCTTCAGTCTTGCGGCACTTGAGTTGCTTCGTACTGATTGTCGATACTAGCCCAAAAAGTGAACATCAGGTTGTGAAGCACGGGGAATCAAGTTATATTTGGAGCTTGAATAAATCTATTTTCTCTCTTTCATTCAGTTTTCAAGTATTGCCTCTTCATTTTTGTTCCATAATTCAGTTTCCTGTGACTTCATGCCTTCATGTGAAATTTATGAATAAACATATTTTAGTAGTCTGCTGCTCTCCTCACTTGTTTTACTTCTGGCGTTCATGTGTTGCACACAAAGACGCAGATAAGTATCTTTGCATATAATTTATTCAAGCCTTTTTATCTAATATTAGCGACTGGTCTTCACTCCCAGGTAGCTTATACATTTGATGCGGGGCCAAATGCGGTCTTAATTGCACGCAATAGGCAAGCTGCTGCCCTTTTAATTCAGAGGCTGCTTTACTACTTCCCCCCAAGTTCAGATGACCTTGACAGGTATTTTCTGTCAAAGTTTTGCAGGCTGCATGCATGCTGAACTATAGTTGATCCCAATCATGAGATTTCTGATGTCTTCTTTACCCTGGAAATCTTTCTTCATGCAGTTACGTTATTGGAGATAAGTCAATTTTACAAGATGCTGGGCTATCAGGAATGAAGGACGTAGAGGATTTGCCAGCACCTCCTGAAATTAAGGATAATATTCCATCACAAAAATACAAGGGGGATGTCAGTTACTTCATCTGTACAAGACCCGGAAGAGGACCTGTTGAGCTTCCTGATGAAAGTCAGGCTCTTCTCAACAGTGAAGATGGACTCCCCAAGTGAATTTGTCGGTAGTTTTCCCATGTTTGGCCACTTTCTGATCGCATTTCGTTTACAGACTCTTATTACTTGAAACATGTTCTCTAGGTTGTCCATGGTCCTAAGGACCATTATCTGTTCTTTCCCAATTTTCATTTTGTGTCGTTTATTTATGCTTCTGTAATCGTTTCCAAGTATAGTGAGGCTATTTTCTTGGAGATAAACAAGTTTTGGTCATTTTTAGTATGGAATTATACTTGAAAGAGGGAGTCTCAATAAATGCCCCTTTATGACTATAGGGGAATTTTCGCACGTTTGAGTATCTGAAGCATGAATTCTCTTTACACGTGGAGGGCAAAAGGAAGCACAGGTTGACTGTATGGGCAGCAAACACACTTTCCTTTGCAAAGTCCCAACCTGTATGTCGCAGACGACAAGGTTACCAAGTTGGCTCTGTCATCGCATTGAGAGCATCATACGATGACAAGAACAAGACTCATCTGTTCGAGACTCACTTGGTCAAATAGTAAGGATCCTACAACAGTTTAATATCTAAACCTTTAGTTCAGAAAAACACCTTTTCCAAACGCAATAACGGCACCAGATCCATAGTTATATTCCTAAGGAGTTTGGCCTACTAATGATAGATATGGCTGCAGTCCCATTGGTCCGTGAATGATGCAGGCAATGCATAACCAAGGCTACAAAAGCCATTCCCCCTTGCACAAATGCATATATGCATCGGTTCGAACCATTAAATCAATGCTATGATTTGTCAGCATGTCCAATTTGAAGGCACTGAAACCAACTAGTCCACACTCGCATTGTTAATACTCACCTTTTTCACGTTGGAAGAACTCTAGAAGTATGATAACATAAGAATAGAGAAGGCAATCTATGGTGGTGAAAGAAAAATAACACAAATATGAATCTACTAACTTGATAAAAGCACGAGGCCCTTTGACCATATGCTGGGCTGAAGATTGAACTTCGCCAATTTGTTGAAGCGCCTAATGTTTCATAGAACTCAATGGGAGACGAAACACCAAGAAAAATTTTTGAATATCCTTGATACTAATTCCCAAATGTTATTAAAATGTAGCCCCATGCGCTCCCCAAGAAAGGAACCACACTTTTCTCGATTATGACCAGCATTTTCACTACTTGGCCCCTTTGATGCTGTTGGAATTGCCTTTTGAACGCCAGAAGTTTATCAGAAAAGAGTCCATAATAATCTATAGAAAGAATTGAGTTAGCATGAGAAATGAGAGATCAGAAAAATCTTACAGAGAAAACAGCAATAACCTGGTTTAGATGTGCTGCAACACAAGGAAGAATCAATAACCCAGATTCACCCAGTGCCCCGCCAAGTGGTTCTATTACTGCCACCATTACTGGTAGTGTTTTCTGAAAGGAATGACAATTTATAATGTTACATAGGCTATAACAGCAGGAATATTCAAATGACAAACTTTTCCAGAAGAGTAAGCCTCCTATCTCATGATTTGATCCTTAGTTCCTACGTACTCTGACAAATTGACAGGAAAACAGATTTAGTTTTTCACCTGACTTGCAATTAGTATAAAAGCAATGGCATTTTCTTCCCGGGAAAACACTGATTTACTACCACCAGTGATGGCTGAAACACTTCGCACAGCAATGGTATTGAATAATAGTAAGCTCAGATGGAGGAGTCTGCAAGGCATCAAGATATCAAATTCTCAAGTGGAAAGCTTTTGTTCGAACTGCAATGCTTAACGGAATTAATACGAATTATCTACTTTGGACTCGCAACAAACAATCATCAATTTTTGTACTTTGAATATGTTTTTTAGAATAGACTTTCGACATCTTTTATGTGCATTGGGTTTGACCAGCCAGTTTGCGTCACATTATATGATAATTTCCTTGTGTTCATCTTCAGTCTTTACTTCCCATCAATACAACAATTCTTCTATCAAAGACGGATATGGAAACTGCTTATGGTTATGTCACATAGTTTTGCCTCCTTTTAATCATCACTCCAAAAAATGAGAGTAACATTTCAATATACAAAATAAATAACTCTTGAAGAGTCAAAATACAAAAATATGGAAACGCAAACATAACTGCTAATTCAACTTCTTGTTTCAGTATTTATTCTAATACTGTTTGATACGATGGACGATGCCTAAAGTGAGTATGTGACATTAGAAGTTAAAATGAGAAATTCATCAGAAGGCAAGAAACTTCATCAATGAAAACCTTGATAATCAATCAATCGATAATGAACATTATAATTTTATCCATGAATTATATAAATGGACAGAATAAGGCAGCTAGCACAGAACAGTACCAAAGCACTCAAATCTGGATTAGGTAATAGTGCTGGACACGAGATAGTTGTAACATAAATATGCAATTATTACAATGCTATCTTTGAAATGGCCACTCGAGTGCACCCTCTCTAAGGATGCTTTGACACTTCGTATTCCTTATTTAATAGTAAACGATCATCAAAATCAGTTACTGTATGCCATAAGTTTTATCTTCTTTCTTTCGCTCCACCCTTTTAATAAGATACAAACCCTAGGATAAGACAACCATCTGAACCATGACCTCACCCCCACTCTGCATTAATCTAGTTATTATTATGGTATCTCTTAGAGTCCACCCTACCCAAGGATATTTGTCTCAATTTATATAACCTTGGTATAAATCATTTGTCACCAATAATTATAGGCCTCCTCATTCTGAAAATCTGTCACTAACTTCTTTCTTTAAGAATTAATTTTTTTAATTAGGCATTTATTTGGATTCATTAGGCATTGATGTGTAGAGGCTCCTGCCTATGCATAAATATCCATCGTTCTTGTGAATAGATCATGAAGAAAAGCATAACAAGTCTTCAATTTTCATAATAAATGTTGCAATGAAACTGAATGAAAAGTGGAAGCTAATAATAAGGCATTCCCAGTATTAGAGCGAGTAGCATCGCGAGAGGTGAAAAGATAAAGGTGTATAGAACATACGTTCCCAGTCCAATTGCCACTAGGAAAACTCTGGGTTTCACCATTAACAACAGTGACCTAGACCTGCTCACTTGTATCCATGGCACCTGCATGGCATTGAATTCAACAATAAATTGCCTATAAACATCAAAGGTTGAAAAGAGCCAAAGGAAATAACTCAAAATCGATCTGAAAACCATTTCAGGAGACCTTTGAAATTAAAGCTCTCCAAACAATTGTAACGTGCATGGAATATACTCCCCATATGTGGAGGAGTACAGCTTCAAATCAAAACTTGACAATTAGGGAATCTAACCAAACATCTGCACGTTGTTGTAGGATTGGAGAGACTGAAGCTTGGGACTCTTTCAAAAAATTGATTTTGGAAAACAGAAAAATTAATTCATGATTCATCATTGCATGACTGACTGGCATTGTAATTTTTTCTGGCAGAAAATTCAACCAAAAAAAAAAAAGTTCCAAAATTTAGAGATGTTAAAGAAAACACAAAGTACACGGTTTTCCCCTGAAAATAAATGACATTCAACTTAAGAAACAAGGGGACAAGAAACAGACTTGCAAGTCTCATCTAAATCAACACTAGAAGTTGTCATTAGTGCAACTCTAATTTAATCAAATTGAATAGGGGCAAGAGATCTCAGACAGCTTGGTTGCCAAAATGATGATAATTCAGGTAATAAGGTAGGGAGTGAAACGGAATTTGAACAAATTGTTTGAGAATGAAGAATCAGCAAAACTCAACTTTTGATAATAGACTTTTTCTCTTTTTACTGTTGGCGAGAGAGGTAAAACAAGAAACCTTTTAATTACCAAGAGAAGAGAATATGCAGAGTTAAGGAATAAGAATTCCTCAAGGAGAATCGATGAGATGTATCTCTTGCATTCTTGAAATTAATATTCCGAACAGAACAAAATTTAAAGAACCCAAAAGCTAATCACTCTTTACACCAACTTGAAGCAAGGAAATGAATTTAAACTGCGTAGGTAATGGCCTTACTAAGCTAAGAAAAAACGCATTGATCCCCGAGAAAAGCTTACGGTTTTGGTCAACAAAGTCAGCTACACCTGCGTACGGATTATTTCCATGAAAAAACTAATTTTAATATATGAAGTTTACTTTATTGCTCAGAAATTTCAGAAAAATAACAACGCAAAATTAGAAAAGACTCCAATATTTCTGTTCATCTAGCCAAGAAACATCCAGAACAACCTGTGACAAAAGCAAATGCAAAAACTTCTGACCAAGGAGAAACTAATACAGTGTTGTTTCTTTTACAGATAAATGAGACATACACAGTGGAAATTTTATTAAATATAATCACTTCTCCTATCTCTTTCAACATGTATCTATGAAACTTTCCCGCATTCCTGATACTGAAAACAGAGTACATTTTAAATGACCAAACAACTATGACAATAGCAACAACTTAATTGGAGCACAAATTCATTGATATTACATGAGATCCCCTATCAAAATCATATCATATTTCAACACCCTGTTGCCCTTTAAACGAATATTTTCATCATATATATGGAGGGTGGACAAAGGCAGGAAACTGCATATCTAACACGCGCGCGCGCACACATATTAGTAGGATGCACAAAGGAAGGTAACAGCCATATGTACAAAATGTTTAAATACTCAGCATGCTACAATCATCACACATCTTTCTGCGAGAAAGATATTCTTCATGTTAAAGCTGTTCAAGAAATATATTACTGTTCAAACGCGTGAAACTTTGCGAGAAAATTATCTAGGAGCAAGTTACTTAACAAATGAATATTACGTACTGCTTGTGCTTTAAATCCTTTAAGAAACCTGCAGTCCTATTTCATTGTCATAACCGACCTTATTCTTTTTGTAATAGTGAGGTTCAGTTTGCTCGATTCCATCTCCCATAACATTATTAAACAGATAAACAGCTGAAACAAGCTTAGGCAATGTCACACACCTTTAAAAGATTCACGTACAACCTGACCACACAAAGGAATAAAGAAATGTTAAAATAATTTTAGGGAGTTAATTACAACACAATGATGCTAGTAGTCTTCTTCACAGAACGAACTAAAATGTAAGACCAACAAGTGGATATAGCCACCACGGCATATACACATTTGAACACAAACTGGCCATTTTTTTTACCAAAAAAAAAAAAAATTGAGATGCAATCAAGACAGAAATATAAATCAGTTGGGGAATGTCAAGTGTCAATTTTTATAGGACAGCCTTTATTGTTTCTTACTGTCATGAACTAATAGAAGAACTTTAAAGTAGAAGCAAATGAGACACATTTTTATTGAACATTGGTCATCATAGAAGGACCACATTAAAATATGACATGATGGGATAAGTACATTAATTCAAGAAATCAAAAGGTAAACTTATGATGCAATAATTTGTAGGCAATGCCAGTTAATCATTACAACTACCAAAAATCATCATCAAAATAAGTTCAATATCTTGAAACATTCTAATAATGGAAATTAAACCTCTCACAAAGCCTAAGTATATAAAATATGTCTTCTTAGTCTGAACCATGTGAATATGTGAAAATCCAAATAATAGAATTATTCTATCAAAGCTCCATGAAGGAGAAAACAAATTACCTTCCCTAAACTTAGGGGAACTAATATGGTCAGAAGAAGACTTTTCAACAAATTATCAGTAGGTACAGTTACTCCAACTCCATCAGCTACAAACTTTGTGATGGAAAGTGGGACCTAGGAAGAAGATGAAACTTTAGCATAGAATGCAATAAGAAGCACAATAAATAGATCAAATGGACAAAAGATTGAAGAGCCAGAAGAGTAAAAAAGAGGAATAAGGATTAAGGAATAAAATCTCAATATCTCAATATCTCAATAGAAGTCAAAAGCAAATTAAACGGGAGATGAGGAGAAAAGCCTGCATATCACATATAATCGAGTTTTGCTGAAATTACACAAATATCCCTTCTATTTTTAAAATATACACAAACCTCCCTAAAACAAAAATTATCTAGCATTTTAGTCCAATAGAGATGCCGAATTAGCTAGCAAGACTTTCAAAGTTCTGGGGCCTATGATACATTGTTGAAAGACATAAATATGCCATTGGCAGTAAGAAAACCCAGTTGGAGCAACATGTTTGTTCTCGTGAAATCTAGAAAACAGTACAAAAACTAGAGGATAAAATTAGAAGAAATGCTATCCAACTCTTACTGACTCACAATAAATATTCCTAGCATATTAGATATTACTGTCATTGCAAGAGCCAGAGCAGAGTTTCCCCCAGCAACCTGCAGAAGCAAAATGGAAAAACTCAACAAAAAGTAAATCCCAGATCCATATCTCTAGGGACGAGGCAAATAACAACTAATAAGAAGACAAAGGTAAGGGAAAATAGAGGGGAAAAATGGATAATCATTACCTGGGTAAGTGCAACGCCACTTGATAATGTAGTTGGCATACAACTAAATACAGCCAATCCTGTAAGTCAATAGAGAATTTTTGCTCAATAGTCAAGCAAACAACAGACTGAGATCTCGAGATGTCAATGACAAATACATGGACCACCAACTACCAATCATCACAATAATATGCAATATACAAGATAAAAATGGTGGGGAGGACAATAGAAGTCACTAATAGTGTTGAAAAGAACATACCGATGGACAAAAAACCAAACATGTAGTTATTGGATGTCATTTTTTAATTCTCCAGACTCAAAAAATTTTTCCATAAAAAATTAAAACTAAAACCCTGAGTAAGAATAAGCATATTAGGGAACACTGTCTCAGTTGAAAACTAGGTTTTTGTTTAATAATAACTAGTCATATGGCATGGAGACGTAAAATGGCATCTCCTTTCACATTATATATTCTTTTGTTAGATTGTAATATCACCTTTAAGAAGTAGGGGGGTGTTTTCCCCAAATGAATTTTAGTTTTCTTTGATAGAATTCATTGCTAGAGTCATTATAATAATGCCAACATCAAATATTCAAAATACTGTAAAGACCTGAAAATAATCCAAATAGCAAGATTGCAAAATTGCTCCTGCTTTAAGTAGAACCAAAACCACCAAACCTGTAATAAATTCTTGGGGTTGGAGCTGAATTTGCAATATTGCCCTAGAAAAGTTAGGCGACAGAAACAGTATTGACACCTGATTGAAGAAAAATGGAGAGCTTTACCCATATTTTCCAGCATGAATGACAAAATCAATGCAAGGGATAGCCATAAACCCCACTGGAAAACAAAGGATAAAAAAGACAGGAACATAGAACAACCAAATCTTATTTGGGAAAAAAAAAGAAAGAAAAAAGAAGCACATATTGCCCTTTTGTCCCCTCACTACTGTTCAGCTCTAACCTCTGTCCCAGTAGGTGAAACTTCTAAATGTTGTACTCTCTGCTTTCAAAAATGTAAATCTAAACATAATTACACCATTGAATTGCAAGTTAATACAAAAGGAAACTACTGTGGAGAATCAGCTTACAAAAGGCGGACTTAAGAAATTCGAGGTCATACTAGCCCAAAGAGTCCGACGGGCCATGCTTCCACAGCTGCACCAATTTCTTTACTACGCAGCATCAATCCTAAATGATAATATCAGGGTATTGTGAGATGGGAATCATAAGAGTAAAACAGCATACAGAGAGAGCAGCGCCCTTGAAGCCTAACCTGAGATTATGAAAATCCCAAACGGACCAAGTTTTGACACAGAATATTTATCAGCTAGACAGCCCAGACTAGGATATGCTAGTCCAAGTGTCACTCCAGTTATTAGAACTACATATCACAATCAGCACATAAACAAAATTGTTAATTATTAAAAATTAATTTACCAAAACTCAAATCACTAAGGCATGAAATAAGTGATAATCCTTTTAATAAATAAATAAATAAATACACAGAAGAATTGCTACCCAAGGGTAAAAAGTTGTTTCCAGCAAATCTCAAAATAGGTTGCGCCCAACTCAATCCCTTCGTCAGAGCCGAGAGATTGGTAGGATTACTTCCATTACCATCTATCTGAAACCACTGTAATTCCCTTAAGCCACCATACATATTAATACTTGCAAGTTGCAACCAATGATTTTTAAAAGTAAATTAAGAAAATAAAACAAAAATTGGCCTCGATTAGCATATATTAAAAACCCAACATCATAAATTCCAGTTGTAACCTATATCTTCTCGGCAGAAACGCGACCGCCACGACTATACTCAAACACAAACACACGCATAAATTCATCAGAATTTAACCAGAAAAATCCTGGCCATTTGAACCCAGATATGAGTGCAGGCACAAAATTACAACTTTGCACAACTAAACTCATAGCCCAGCTCAAATGGCCACACTTTTAATTTTCCTGTCAAACTAGATGAAGCCACGACTGAGAAGTTGTGAAAAGATGTGTGAATTGTGGAATTAGCAGCTGTGCAAGAAGCATTGTTCGTTCAATGATAATTGATTGCACAATCACAAAAGAAAAGAAAAAAGAGCAGTAGAACGAGATTGAACCTGGTCGGAGCGCTGACAGGCTCTAACGGTTAGAGGCAGGAACCGTGAGCCACGAACATTGCGAGTCAGTGAGGGGAAGGTGAGGGAAATGGGGCGAAATTTTACATGAACTGACAGTAAGTCAGGGTGCCGGTGACGGAGGGTCGAAGCAGCGGCGGGAAAACCCGTGACAGTTAGAGCCTGGATGGTTCCCGCCATAAGACTTGGACCAACAGCGCCGTCGAGGTCAGTGGCTGAGCTTAGAGACAGATAATGCGCAGCCCAACTCAAGTTTAATTGTAGGCTTGTAGCTGAAATTGACGGTATCGACTATCGACACTCCTCCTATAAGACTTCTTTTTGTAGTAATTTAGGACCGGAGGAGTAATACTAAAAATAACAAATTTGGCTCAATTTTTTCTGCCAAAAAGACCAAAGAAAAAAAAGGGGGAAATATTTTCAATGGATAATATTGGGTCATCCATTGAAATGAAGATGAGCAGATGGATAGGCAATGGCCCCTTGAAGGGGGAGACACGTTGGATGGATACGTGAGCAGATAGACAAGTTATGTATGTTTAGTAACAAGTGCAAATATATTTTAAAGCATTGAATAAATTATTAAATATTGGGTTAAAATGTAATTTTGGTCATAATTTTACTTTCAAGTGCAATTTTGCTTCTAATTTTTTAGTGGTATAATTTTGCTTCTGGTCTTTTTTTTTTTGTGTAATTTTATCCCTGAGGTCAAAATTGTACCGAAAAATCAGGGTTAAAATTACACCACTAAAAAAAATATGGACAGAATTACCCCTAAGAATTACATCTAAACCCTAAAATATTTTAAAATATTAAACACATTCAAAAAATATTTCAGGGACTTTTAACATGTCTCATAAGTTTTGCATAAAGTAATATTTTTTTATTGGTAACTCTAATAAATTATAAGACTCTCTAACTAATAAATTTTATTGTGGATGTATTTGACATTTTATTTAAAAAACTAATTTTTTATTTACAAAAAAATTGTCAATTAAGTAATTAAGTACTTGTGAATAAAATGAAAGTATTAAAACCGCTTGTTTCACTGAAACTTATGTAACCGAGAAAATTAAGATAATAAATACTAGTATTATATTTAGATTAAGCTTTTTTTATAACTTATTAGGGTATCCCTCAAATTATTTTGGAGTTGAAACTAATCTCTATCCCGCTGAGAATGTTAACATTAAAGCTTTTTCAACAAGTATGCTTTCAGAAATTTAAACTTGTATTCTTCTCTTTACGGGGTAAGATTTTAACTAACAATTTGTTATTATATTTAGATTAAATTTTTTATATCAATTATACCAAGTTGCCCATCGTGTTATGTAATTTTAACATAATAAATATATAGAAAACTCCATGCATTATCTATGTTCGGAGGCAAGGCATGCTCAAACAAAAAAATCTCTAGAATCCGAACTCCTCGACCTTAAATTTCAGAGTCCGGAGAAGGATCGTCCACGTATTTGAATTTGGAGATATTGCTAATCACTATTTATATAATAATTCAGTAATATTTTCATTTTTCTATTTAAAAATTATTTTTAACTTTTTAGAATCATTTTATGAAAAGCCTCTCAATTTCAAGTAATTAAGAAATTTGTCAACTGCTTGTAGCTTAAAAATTTCGTTCATGTTGCTCAAAATAAAAATATACCTCATAATAAGTGTGTGAATCCACTCACTTCTCATTTTAATTAATTAATCAATATCAAAAAATAGTTGTTAACTTATTTAAAATCTTACTAACTTTACTCATATTAAATGAAGATGTGATGGAAAGAAAAAATTATAAGAACTTATATTTAAGCTTTAGTTATAGAGATAAAATTGATAAATAAACTAACTATTTTTTTAAAAGCGATTTATATTATGGTGAGAACTGAGAAAGAGGTTTTTTATTTTTTTCCTCCTTCCCTTCTCATCATCAAGTCGTGAACTATGGGCCTCTCAAAGGCAAATACAGTAATTATTTGGAAGCAAAAAGCTGCAATTTGGCAAAACTCTCGAAAGAAACAAATCATATATATATTTAACTAAATTCATACTGCACTTTTAAGAGTTTTAAGATTTCGCAAAATTCTAATTTCCCATGATTAAGCGATTAGAGATGGACCAAACGATGTTGCAGAGATTCCTAAAATCTCTGTTATTATCTCTGATCGGCGATATAGTCTTGGAATTTTTCTCCACAGTTTCTTCACAACTTTTCGCTCTCAGCTTCGCTTTAACCGCTTCAACTCTCACTTTCCGATAAAGACCAGACGCCAAGTTTTGCTTGGCACCACCAAGTTCATCCATGGCTTCCTTGTACATCTCAGCGCAGAATTGGTACTTCTCTCTCACGCTACGATCACCAGTCATCTCGATGATCGAACCTATCTCGTTGTGGGTCTTTCTTGCGTAATTATGAGCCTTACTGATCATCGTCGTGGCAAGGGTTTGAATGTTGGATATGTCCACCCGAGGATCCGACTTGAGGGTCCGAAAGCAGAAAGGAGGGTCTTTGCTTTGGAGGCATATCAATTTGATTTCTTCTTCACTCAGTTTGGCCATCGAGAGCGTAACGAGTGAAAGAATAAACATGAGGAAGAAGATGACGATGAAAGAATGAGAAGCCATCTTTGATTGGTGGCTTTGGTGAATAAACAAACTTTAGTATAAATAAGAGATGATGAAGATAACAGTTTGAACATTAAAGAAGGAGGAGTTATTTCTGGAAAGAAGGGAGGTTTACAATGAAGTTGGTCAGTTCCAGCATGGTATTAAAAAACTCAGGTTAGTTCATTAAACGGGTGATGATTCGATTTAAGAGTTTTGATCAGGACAATCAGGTTGGATTTTATATTTTTTCTTTCTTTTAAGTGTGAAATGATGTTTTGAGTTTAAAAGAAACTAGTAACAATACGTTAGATTTGTGAATTGTTTATGAATTTTTTTTATATATGTTAATGAAATTATATATCATTTTAATCCTCACAAGTCTAATTCTGTATTTCATAAAAATTTGGGAGTGATATAATCTTTATGCAAGGACAGTTAATCCCAAATTGAATCACGAAATCTTATTTAGAGGGTTGTGGGTGAAAATCAAATTATAATTTTAAAAATAATTTTATGATTTATAAAATAAATATATTAGAAGAGTTTTGTCTTGATTTATATAAAAATACTTTTTAAAATGATTTTATGGAAACCAAACACAAAAATCAGTTCACACCTTTCTTTTCATGGACTCTTCATGAATGTTACAAATATAATATAATATATATATATATAAAATTAAAATATGACTAGGAGTGAAAATATTACTTTAAAATATTTGATTTTAATATTGTGCATTTAAATTACCATTTGATATTAACTTTGCAATAAAATTACTTGAAGCAATGTTTTCAGGCTCGGACCGAACTGGATGGTCAGACTGGTCAAACCATCCTAAGGGAGAGAGCAGACCGTCTCACACCATTAGTTCGCTCTGATGGTCAGACCGGATTCAACCGTTCAAAGCTGAGATTTGGACCGGAAACTGGAGAAAAACCAGGAACCGAAACGGGTAATGAAAACCTGTCCGGGTGGAGAAGAAGGAGAAGAAGAGGAAGGAAGAAAGAAATATCAAAGCAAATACATATTTATCCACAGACATATGATTTATAAAGAAAATGACGAAAATCATGCATGAGAAAGAAATAAAATGTTTCACGCCTTCATCTATAGTTCTTTGCTGGCTGCAATCGCGGCCTTGACCTCAAACGACTGGATGCTTCAGCTAGGGGTTGGAGCTTTTTCAAATGAGGAGGAAGAAGTGAGAGAACGTGTTATTTCAGAAAATGGGCTAGACTTCTTTAATGTAGGGGGTGTTTGAATAAAACCAAACCATGGTTTGGAGAATAGTTTCTGAAGAATAAATTTTGGAAAGAATAATAGATTTTGTGAAAAAGTGATTCTGAGAAGTGAAAGTATTTGGATAGTTGTTATCAGAAGTACTTTTTATATATACAAATTACCAAAAAAAGCATAAGTTAATATGATAATTACATAAAAAATAGATTGTATGATATGTTTTAATTTGAAGGAATAAAATTGTTAATAATATATTTTTTATCAACATAATTAATAATACATAAGATAATATAATTAATAAATAATTAATATGTGTATTTATATTTATATTATAAAAAAATAATTGAGGGGTGTTAAAGTCATATCATTGTTGAGATCTACTCTCAGACTCTCCCTCATATTGCATCTGAAACAATGAGAAAGAGATGAATAATTGGGAAGGGTATATCCATCTGGGCCAAAAAAAAAAAAAAGGCACATATCCCATAGGCTCTCACACTCTTCATTTTTCTTCCAAAAGCAGAAATTTTTTGCTTCTACCAAAACTATGGTTTCTGGGCCAAAACTATGGTTTCTGGGCCAAAACCAGGAAAAATCATCCAAACACCCCCGCAAGCTGGCATTGATACCTTTTTTTTAAAAAAAGTTATAGTCTCGGCCTTTTCTCGTTTTCCCACACCCCCTTATGCCTGACAACCTATATATAGGGAGTGTTTGGATATCCCAATAATTACTTTTCAAAAGCACTTTTCTGTAAATCGATGTAAACTCTTCTACATATTTACTTCATATACTGTAAAAACACTTCTGAAACCATGGTTTTGATCTTACCCAAACGCCCCCATAGTTTATATCACTTAACAAGTTATTGTAGCTGTGGCCTATCTAATTTTTACATTTCTTAATTTTTAATAATTTATATTCACTTTTTGGTATTAAAAAATTGACAAATTATCCCGCTTTGAAGGTTGAAGACAGTATTGCACCATACATTTTTGTAATATTGTTTATACATTTGTTTGTTTTTCATTTTTCATTTTTAATTTTATTGTTATATAAAATTTATTTAGATGTTTTAATATAAAATGATTTTTTGCTAAAATATAAAATGATTAATATAAAGTTAAATGTGTATATATATTTAGACCATTTAATTTTTTAAAATTTTTAAATAATTTGATATTTTATTTTTTACACATATTTTTTATTTTATATATATAATATTTCCTATGATATTATATTTAATTTAATTATTACATTACCAGTCTAACCGATCGGTCTAACCGATTTGACCGTGATCTGCTAGTTTTTCTGATTCGATATCTGATTTGGTTTTTAAAACATTGACTTGAAGTCAAAATGAATAAATATTAGAGATATTGTCGTTAAGCTAGATTTGGATTGGGGTTGTAGGAAGGAAGATATTATTGTAAAATTTAATCATTTGGACATTCATCGGAAACTGATTTGATTTTAACCTTTTTTAGGCTCGATTTTACACTAGGATTAGGGTTTCGGAAAGCAATGTATCATTAGGAAAAAATCTTTTGACGATGAAGTTGAATTTATAGTGCGCACATATATGACAGATATATGTTTAGAATTAGAATATGATGAGGAGCGAAAATAAGGAGTAGATGAGGAAGCAAGCGTAAGCAACGAGGCCACGGTGTTCATCCCATCGGCCGACTTCGACGAGGAGCTTGGTGCAAACGCGGGTGGACCAGCTCACAAAAATGGCGGCGATGACGAAAATGGCGACACCAGCTTGAGGAAGGAACAAGGAGAGAACCGAAAGAATCACCATGGGAAGCATGCAATAGCCAAGCAAGCTCACACACCTGTGCAAATCCAGAGTGCCGTGACGCCCTGCCAGCATGTTGAACACAACGTACAGGAAAAGCGCCGCCACCGTCACCCACCCTAAGATTATCCCGAAATGAATCTTCCCCGCCAGTAATTGGAACAATCCGAAAGCCATTAATAGCAGAAACGGTCCTGATAGATCGGCGTCGTCGTGCAGGTTCGGGTTTATGCGTACCGGGTTTAGGATCGAGCTTGTTTTGCTCCAGATTTGTCTTGTGTTGATCCCCAGTTCTTCCAGAAGAGGCGGTTCGTCGATCACTGTGGTGTTCGAACTGTCGTTGCCGCTGATCGAGCCGAATTCGGAGGATGCGAATGGCGTTGGTGCGGCGGATCCGACGTCGAACGACTTGAAAGAAATGGGGTTGGTGGTTCGTGGCTGAAACGGAACCATTGGACGGCGTTGTTTGAGGCCGGGGTTTCCGCCAGAAGGGAAAACCACACAGGGTACATTGAATTCCTTCGACATTATTGTCGACTTTTTTCCCCGGGAAAATTGGGTTCACTGGAAGAAAATTATCGGGAAGGAGAATGAAATTGTTGGCTTTATATATCAAACTGTGCTTGGCAAGAAAGAAACTGCTCGTGTTGTCGTGGGAATCGAACTCCTCGAGAAAATTGGGTCCCTTCAATAGAAGAAACTTGTCCAGGAGTGAAGATTTGCAATTGGAAACGAATCAAATCTGAGAAAGTAGAGGTAAGTTAAACTTCAAAAATTCCAGGCAACTGCTGGGAAAGTTTGATGCCTTCAAAGTGCGAAAACTGAGAACCAAATGAATCTTTTATGTAAAAAATAAGTAAAAGTGTGGCTTTAGGAGGAATATTGAGAAAAACATAGGAAGGTATGGATCCGACTGACATAAAAACTAACTCTGGAGGTAGTTATATACTTTGAACCCACAAAAACAGTTGTGACTCTGCATGGATACCGTTACTTTCCCGCAGGGAATTCGGACACACTGTAACTGTCGTTTTTTTTTTTTTTTTTTTTTTTATTATTATTATTATTATTATTATTATTATTATTATTATTCAATAAAATAGTGAACCCCGAATTTGCTAACTATAGGTTTATGAGACATCTATAATGTTTCATTTTCATTTTCAGTGATAGGACAATAATTCAATCTTTAATTATTTGGAATCAATGATAGCCAAGCTATTATTTCCTGTTCTTAATATAAGAGCTAATTTGACATTCAATTTTTCTCTAAATATAAAACTTTGATCCACTTTATCTTTTATATTTATTTATTTTTTCTCAAGATAATCTTTGTAGTAATTATAAATATTAAATATTTTATCAAAAGATAATTTTAGTTAATACATATGAATAGCAAACATATTTTAAAAAAGATAACACATTTATTATAAAAACTAACTTAGCTAACTTTTTTTTAATTTATTCAAATTAATCAATTAGCTCTTATATTAAGTACTAGAGTTAGTATTTGATTAGTTTTGACAATCCGTGATTTTAATTATCCTTACTTTCAGAGTTTTCATTGTCCAATCTCTTTTGATGTTATTTAATTTTTAACACATACTTCATCCTGTCATTGAGTTAGCTAAATTACAAAAAATTAAAAAATTATTTAACTTAGTTATTTGTAATAAATAACAAGTCATTGAGTTAGGTAATTTACAAAAAATTAAAAAATTAGTTAAGTTAGTTTTCTAGAATAAATAAATTTTGTTTTCTTAAAAATATTCATATTGTTCATGTGCACTAGAACTATACTTCATAAAAACTCTTTGATATGTATGTAATAACCATAAGGATTGCTTGGGGCAAAGTGAATATATAACAAATATGTATTTAAAAAAAAACAAATTCCTAACTAACTCAAGCATTCAGAGCAAGAGTTATTTACTTATATAACATTCTTACAAGTGAGACATTTGTTTCAAGCTAGTCACTCGCATAGTGTTCATGATTAATAAATAAGAGAGTTTTATAAATTATATATTGAAAATTAATTTAATTGTTTTTAAAATTATTATACAAACACATATATACTGTCATTAATTAATATAAATTTCAACATTCAATTCATATTTCTTTTGACAAATACTGGAATTCAACTTTAGAAGTTATAGAAAATGTAATCAAAATTATTTTTTCCCATAAATTTCTTTTTTAATAAAAACAAATCAAGGCGGACAAAAAATAAATTATCAAAAGATAAGAGGCCAGAATATAATTATCTTCAGTTCAGGTCAAATAAACAAGAAGCTATCTCCAAACTACGTACCCGACGCAACTGAAGCAATGTTTCTTGAGGTATCAGAGAACGTTCATAATCGTTGCCGAAGCAACTGAACTGGGCTTTCAGAAACAACTGCGAAGAAGAAGATGGCAGCGGTGGTTCGGCCGCATATACTGCACTCTTCTCCAATGCTTAGACCCTCCTTGCTCCTTCGAAAGCTGCCTTGCTCTGTCTCTCATTACTCCTCTCCAAGTACTCTCTCTCGCAAAATCTCCACCACTCGTCGCTTCTGCTTCAACTCCGAATCTGTTCCTGAGGTGCCCCTCTGTTCGTTTGATTTTGAATCCATGTATTTCAAAATTTGTTCTTTGCTTTAATTACTTTTGTCGAATCTAGAGTTCGTCGCCAGGGAGTGAATCAGGCGCCTCCATAGTTGGTGATCTTCTCGATTATTTAAACGAGTCATGGACACAATTCCATGCTACGGGTAATTGAATTTCTCTTTTTGTTCTTGTTCTTATTTGCTAAGCTAGAATACTGGGTTGTGATTATTTTAATTTACATTTTTTAGATGTTTATTTTGCACTGCACTGCGTCATGGCCCGTCCTAAGTGGGTTGGCGTCACGAAGGAAATCGCACAATTAGCGAAGTGGCCTATTAAAATGTTATTTGAACCTCTGGAGGCGTCCTTTCGCTTGGGCTCTGTATTATCGTTTGAATTTCTTCACATTTAAGATTTGGGAAACTTTGAGACCAGAAACCACCTTGATGGAAGCTCAATTCGAGCTTGGAATGTTATTAACATGTCAGCCTAATGATAAGTTTTTTAAATAGAAATTAGTATACTCAATGTGCCCTTATATAGTCAACTATCTTATATTATGGTTTTATTTACAACTGCTATTTTTCCTGCAGCTGAAGCAAAAAGAAAGTTAATTGCTGCTGGTTTCCATCTGCTAAATGAGAATGAAGAATGGGACCTAAAGCCTGGTGGACGCTACTTTTTCACACGAAATATGTCTTGTGTGGTTGCTTTTGCTGTTGGTGAAAAGTGAGTGAAAATGTCATCGATTGGAAGTATTAGTCTTCCAATTATAAAAGGAGAATTCAGCAGGCTTCTTTGATAAATTCCTTTTCGTTTGTTTGTTTTTTTGGGTTTATTGTATAACCTTCACCAAAAATACCGATCCCAAATCATCGCTGCAGATACAATAAAAAAACACTGAGCATTCTCTTTTCTTTGTTTTTAATTCTCTTCATTTTTGCTGATGTGCAACTAATTGTTTTCCAAGCTTTTTGACTTGCCCTCTGAATATGAGTGTAGATATCAGGAAGTCAATACATTTGTACTTCTCACTTTTTCTGGGACGCTACGCTTCTCTTGTTTTGAACTGTCCATTAATTTATAGAATCTGTTTTTGCAACTTGAATGTGTGTTTGTGTATGATAGCGATTCATTTTCTAATTGTAGGCAGGTTGAATGGAAATATATTGGTTAAATGTTATTATTTTTGCAGATATAGCGTTGGCAATGGTTTTCATATCATAGCTGCACACACAGACAGCCCATGTCTAAAATTGAAACCAAAATCAGCATCATCCAAATCAGGCTATCTGATGGTCAATGTGCAGACATATGGGGGTGGATTATGGCATACATGGTTTGATAGAGATTTGAGTGTCGCTGGAAGAGTCATTGTGAGAAGCAGCGGCAACACTTATTTGCACAAGCTTGTTAAAGTTAAGAGACCTCTTCTACGCATACCAACACTTGCCATTCATCTTGACCGGTCTGTTGCAGCTTCATATTTTTTCATTGTTACAACTTCATTCCACTGGGGTTGCAACTTGAATAACATTTATATTCTTGCAATTTGTTCATACAGTGTAGTCAAATCTTCATCTAGAGTGAATTTTTTCATACTAGGTTGTGTCGGTGCCTTCAAGATCTAATTACAGAAAATAAATAACTTTTATGGCACTTATGGGGGAAATCAACCTATCTAAATACTCCATAAACCATCTCTTACTACTCAATGTGAGGCCAAGAAATCTGATATTACCCTAGCCACAATCAATTGGCCCTACTTGGAGAGCCAAGGTCCTGGTGGTTATGCTTTGAGGCACTTCACTTCGCTTTCTTATGTGTCAGAAACCTTTGTAGGTAATCCTATTGGAAACCATTGAGGCGTTGGCTGCTATCTTTGATATCATATTAATAGGTATATAATTTGGATGGAGAACTATTCTCCCAAACCTAACAATTGAGGTGGAAGAACCTCAAAGAAGCCTCTTAAATGGTCAATAGAGTATCCCTTGTTAATCATTGTGAGATCTAGGCATCTCATACTACCTTAGGCTCCATCTCGTACATATTAAAATGGGTGTGAATTGCCCTCCCCCTTTTCCTTCTTCGCCTGTGGGATCAATTTTCAGCAACAGAAATATGGAATGTTGATTCCATTAACCTCGCTTCTTTTTTGTTTTATTTTTTAGCACAGTGAACAAGGATGGTTTTAAACCAAATCTAGAAACTCACTTGCTACCATTACTCTCAATGAGACCTGAGGAAACTTCTGATTTGAAAGAGAAGACTGCAAAATCCAAGGCTGCTCATCATTCACTGCTCATGGAGGTAATTCATCATTCCTATGTCGAAGTTAAACATGATTTTTTTTTTTTTTTTTTCTTTTTTTAAAACTATGGGAAGGGCTTGAGGAAATTAGCGGAGCATGAAAGTGCTTGGCAAGTGGGCTCAAGACAATGTTTGTTGACACTTGCAGAGGGTGTAGGGAGAAGATTTTATCTTCAACTGTTAGGCATGGCACATCCGACTGGGGGACTCCTTTTGGGTCCATAATTAATACTTAGGATATAGGCTTACTTGGAGTGGTACATCTTGTTAGATTACCAGAGTTTCCTTTTCCCATGGAGAAGCTAATGGGTTTTGCCTCGATGTTTTGAAACTTGTTTGGAGAAAGTAACTAACCATGGATTGCTAGGTTTCATATTCACATGGCTGTTTATTAAACAATGATTACTCTGCGTGTGTGTGTGTTGATTAAAGCTTTTCTCTTGCTTCCTTAAGCTTTAAGTTTCATCCTTTTTGAAAGCTTCCTTTTGTTGGCTCTCAATATGAATGAGGAGCTAAGTTTTGAGAAGGATCTGGCCTTTAGCAAGTATGCTTGGAATTGTTTTACTTCTCCAAATTTATTATAAGCTTCGCGAAGAGTGATGAGGATAATATATCTGGCACTCCTTTTGATATCAGACAAGCCATTAATAAACTAGCACTTGTTACACAAAGCTCTCATTGAACATCACACCTGAGTATTGACTTCTTGAACATTCAGTGTACTCAGACACATCTATAATGAATTATCTGTTAATCATAGCTTCTTTTCTATCTGTTGGTTATCATTCTTGACTTTTATTTGCAGGTTTTGTCAGATGAGTTGAATTGTCAGCCTGATGACATAGTTAGTGTTGAACTGAATGTTTGTGACACTCAGCCTAGCTGCCTTGGGGGTGGAAACAATGAATTTATATTTTCTGGAAGATTAGATAATCTTGCTTCAAGTTTTTGTGCATTGAGGGCACTTATTGATTCATGTGAATCTCCTGGTGATTTAACCAACGAGCACGCAGTACGAATGGTTGCTTTGTTTGACAATGAGGAGGTAGTTTTTCTTCTTCATTTAATTTACAGGCTTTAAGTTTTTCACAGACTAGATATCATCCTTTTTTGGTAAATCGGATGCTAAAAAAATATTTTAAATGTTATTTTCATTTTGAATATGTATGCTTCTTCTTTCTTCTAATCATACAGTTACCTTTAACATATATAACGTGCCTAAATTCTTAATATTTGTGAAAATGCCACTTTAAGCTAAACTTTAGGACAATATTAACTCCTTCCCTATTTAGAGGGTAGTACATAGTATTTGTTTTGTATTTGTTTTATTCGAATAATAATATGTCTAACTGCTAAAATTTAGGTGGGTTCAGGTTCTGTCCAAGGAGCTGGTGCGCCAACCATGTTTCAAGCCATCAGACGCATTGTAAGCAGCTTAACTGATAGCTATGTCGGGGAAGGCTCTTTTGAGCGCAGCATTCGCCAATCATTTCTCGGTATAGTATCATGTTTCTCAAATAATTCCTGACAATTTTCATCACGATTCCATCTTTGATTGCGCCTTTTCAAGTTTTTTCTAGTATTTGGTGAAAGACATTGGCAATTGAACATGGCTTGATGCCACGAACTTAGTACAGGTAAATTGGAGGAATAACCATTGTCATGTGATGTAGTTAGACTAGAACAGAAGAAAAGGCTTAAAGCTCATGCATCATGGATTTAGACTAGGAATTAATTTGTTTAAAGTTCATCAGTTATGAAATGCAGCAGAAAAACACTTCTGTTTGGAAAATATTCTGTCTCTGTTAGTTGCATGTTATTATTATTTTAAACAGGCTTCACCTTGCAGTTACACTTCCTCAACTTCTTTCATGAGATTCCAAGTGTAGCTTATTTGTGTGCTATTTGGATGAAAACGAAACTATAATTTTAAAAGTAATTTTACGGTATACGAAGCAAGTATGTGAGGGGAGTTTTGTCTTGAAGTGTGTGAAAGCACTTTTTAAAAGTGTTACTTGCGGCAAGAAAAGGATAAATAATGATGAACTTGAGAAGTTTTGGTTTTCAATGAAAATGTGCAGATGAATATGTTCCGCATAATTCAGAACTTTGTCATACACCAAGATGTTGATTTTACTGATACAATCAACCATAGTTATTAATAACAAAGCACACTTGTATCCATGGGCTCCCAAATGCTACCGAGTATAGCATTGCGTGAGCTAGATGAAAATGTAATGCACAATATTGAAGATTTCATAATATAATTGCCACTCGCTGATGTATGTTGAAAACCAACCTTGCATTAAAAAGAAAAAATATCAGAAAATCTTAATAGTCCATAAATCACAACATCAAATACTTAAATCATTGCATACATTCATGTTTAAGAAAATTGAGTGCAAACTATTCCACTTCATCAAATGCAACATCATAATAATTACCCTTAAATAATCCCTCGATTTCAAGTTCATCTTCTGGGGTTTTTTGTTCGTTCACCAACCTTATTAAAAGCATAGAAAGAGGAGGATGCCGCTGCCCCTCTTTATCACTGAAGCGTATTTGGATTGCGACCAAGCAAACACATTACACAGGCAGACACCTCAGATCCTAGCTAATGCTACATCATACCAAGTCACATAAATATCTTCAACCACAAGACAAAATTTAAGTGGCTGGCTCAAAAGGAGGATGAAGAGCATAATAATGATAAAAATTTGTGGCTGCACTGGAATATCTTCATTGAAACCCTGTTATATTTAATGGGCACTTAATTATTCACTCTTCCAAGGATGGATTGAGTATATCTAGCAGTAAACTTCGTAAAATCACTCAAATCATTCGCACTTGGGATTGTCTGGAGCTACAAGCCATAGTGTGCCACTAGTGACCATGCTATAAATATACTAGTGATATTCCTTTCTTGAGTTAGGAATATATGCATGAATAATTGTATTTATATTATTTCTATTCTATGAACAAGAAGTATCCTATATTTGTTGTGTAATTTAGCTTTTTGGATGGGACTGCTAAAGCATCTTTTGCATTCTCCCTCTAATAGTGTCTGCAGACATGGCCCATGGAGTTCACCCAAATTTTACTGAAAAGCATGAAGAACATCATCGACCTGAATTGCAAAAAGGACTTGTCATCAAGCACAATGCAAACCAGCGCTATGCTACCAGTGGAATAACATCTTTTCTTTTTAAGGAAGTCGGAAAAATCCATAACCTTCCAACTCAGGTGAATTCATGTGTGTGTAAAGCTTTTTGAAAGTTTCATAATTTCTTAACATAAGCTTTATGCTAATGTGGTCCCTCCTCACTCAATCTGAATTATACAGGCCAACATGGCTTCTAAAAACCGATTGGCATATCAAAAAATAAAAAGTGCCAATCCAAAAGGAATTCTAGATATTGGCCATCCAGGACTTGGTAGCCTGAAACTCAGAAGATTATAAATGTTTGTTTGAATTTGCTTTTCTCATCTGCTTTTCTTCTTGATACATTTTGATAAGCATTTTCCTTATAATTTTCTATAATGGGGATTTGGCATTCAGCCGTTGAAGCTAAGGCGCTTGATTTATGTGTGGATTTTCAAAGAAACTGCAGGTCTGAAAGCAAGTTTCTAAATCATTATACAGGAAGAAATTATGTGCCTTTTCAGTTGCAGGATGATTGATAATGTGACATATATATGTTTTCTTTGTATGCCGTTGAGTTTTGTACTTAATTGAAACATATAAAAGTAAATATTTGTCTCCCTTTAATGTAGGAATTTGTGGTTAGAAATGATATGGGATGTGGATCGACCATAGGTCCCATACTTGCATCTGGGGTTGGCATCCGAACTGTTGATTGTGGAATTGGTCAACTCTCAATGCACAGGTATCTCTTTTCAATAAAAACGCACACGCATCAAATGCTTTTTGCTTCAACTTATAAGCATTGTGTAAAATTTCGACATAGACTAAATATAACCAATAGTTTCATGGAGGAAATGTCCTTATTAATCTCTAAAAGTTGCATCAAATTTTGGTCCCTGATCCTTAGAAGTAAGCAATCAATCTTGAACAATACATGTTTTAACTATTAGGTCCTTTAATGTTATAAACACATGATTTAATCCCATCTAGAGTACTGGTTGGCACTATTCATACTTCAGGAGTGATGATCGCTTCTATTTTTGTGTGGCATCCTTCACTTGAATTTTAAGAACCAAGAGCATGTTTTTTATCTGTGACCAATTTTGATCCCATTGAGATTCTGTGTATTTTTCATCATTTCTAGTAAAATTTCAGTCTTAAAAGAATGCTGCTTTTAGTTGCTTGCTGTTGCATTCAATCTTTGGCTTGTTCCTAACAGTTATCAATCCTCCAATTGCAGTGTGAGAGAAATATGTGGAACGAAAGATGTAGACATAGCTTACCAGCATTTCAAGGCGTTCTATAAATCTTTTTCAAGCATAGACAAGAAGATCAGTGTGGATTTCTGAGCTTGTTGGTTCTTGTTGGTAACATGACATAGCCTCTCAAGGCATTCAACAAAACCCTTTCAAGCATAAACAAGAAGATCTGTGCGAATTTCTGAGCTTCCTGATCTCTTTGGTACCATGACATTATCATGAAAGAGTTCCGCTTCACTTCTGAGCTCATAAGGTGCGCAGTCCTTAGCTCCATTGACCCATCCCCCAACATTGCTCTAAATTAAATTTTTTATATGGTAAGTTGGGGATAAGAACTTGCTTCAAGGTAAAAAATTTTATGCATCTAAATCGGTTTGGAGCTCGTTGTGAATCAGAACTAAGCTTTTTTTTTCCGTTCCTTCCCATTTTTTTCCTTTTTTTTTTTTTTGTTCTAAATTTGATTGGACTTCATGATCTCTGCTTAATTCTTGACAATAAAGCTTTATTTGCATTCTTGAAGCATTTGTATTGTCTTGTTTATCTATTATCTATTCTCTTTGTTGGATTATGCCACAGTTCCGCAAACTGATGAATGATGAGAATTTGACTGTTGTGAAGGATACTTGCCCACACTTTGAACGGCAACGATTTTTTTTTTTTGGCCCCCTTGGGCCATCAGAAGGATGAAAGGCGAGATTGTCAAAAATTCTACAACAGGCTAGCGCACGTTTGTTTATGTGAAAAGGTTTGTTTCTCGTAACATACCATAACAAACTAAATTTTGAAGTCTCATTAAAAAATATATTTACATTTAGTATCTAACAATATCTTAAATATAATTATTTCTGATAAAAAAATATCTATGCATAACCATAAAAAATCAAGAAATAACTAGTGTTTTTGATAATTTACAGATTTTTTGCAAATTTATTTATCACCTAAGGAGTTAATAAAAGCGAAAATTATTGTGTTTGGTAGCAATTATCAAAAATGATTTATCATTTAGTTGTTTTTAAATTTTGATATTTTTATGCATTTGATGATGTCTCAAAGTCATTCCTTTTGTAATTAGTACTGAAGTCCAATAAAAACAACGTCAACTTGTGATTCTAACTTCTGATTTATTTTTAGAGTAGTTAAAAGGATTTTTTATGATTTAAGAGATGTTTGGATGAAAGTAAATTATAATTTTGAAAATAATTTTACAATTTACAAAATAAATATGTAGATAAATTTATCACGATTTGTTAGAAAACACTTTTTAAAAACACTTTTATGACTTCCCAAACACCTTTTTAGGTTCTTTCTAAAAAAAGTTAAAAACAAAAATCATAAATTTTTTTTAAAAAGCTAATTTATTTCATGAAAACAGTTAAAACAATCGACTTGCAGCCAATAGTTTATCTTCCAGTGCCAAAGTTTAGCTAATGTTTTACGTTCATCTTCTTTTTTCCCTCTCTGGGGCTTGCTCATGCCCACCAATACCATATGATGGAACTTCGATTTTGATTACGTAAGTGGGGAACAGAGAATACCGAAGAGATCACTGCATTCAAAGGCTTTCAGTACCCGTGCTGCACTTCGCACTAACGGAAAACTATTTTTCCGTTGGAAAACTATTTTCCTCGTGAGAGAACAATTAAAAGCGATCGGAAATTAGCTACAACATCCATGCATAAAAAATACCCATAAATAGACGTATGCGACTAATAGACGACAGACATTCAAATGAATGGCAGAAAGCGAATTAAATATACAATCTAAAATCCAGAAAAAGTCCGCCATATGTTTGTGTGTATATATAGTACATGTTAAGGATTATTCACCGGGCTACTGTAAAATCTATAGTTCGCAACTGGAGCTCGAACAACTCCCGCTAGACAAGCATCAAAGCTCCCGCAACGCAGCAGCAATTGACCTGCCGAGCTCTTTTATCGCAATTCCTTGAGCGCTGAGGGTAGCTGCAGTTTAAAGAAGGAAAAGATGGGGGAAAATCAAATACTCATTTCCAGAAAATTTCAGAGGGGGGAAAAAACGCAATAACTTGTAGTAATGGGAAGAATAAGCACTCAGAATCTATGAATTAGAACTGCTAGTTTGCTAGTGATAAGTTAAGCTGGCAAACGTCTTCTGATTACTCAAATGACTTCTCCCAATGTTAAGATGTAGAAGTTATTGAACTTTTGAAATAGATGGAAAACTGCAGCTTAGCATGTCTACAAGGTACTCTTGGGCAATTAACAGGACAAACCTTTGTCGAAGTCTAGCTCATTCTTCCTCAGCTCCGAAAACACCTTCAACTCATTCTTCATCAGCAGCAGCAATTAATAAGCTCAAAATAAGTTGAATACCCACAAGGAATATCAATCATTTAAGATGCAAACGCATCCTTGCAAAAACCGAGCATGGAGAAATGGATTGTGGTGTTTCAGAATTAAAGGTCCATTCCAATCCAACTCGGCCAACATGCCTGCACTTCAGTCAGCTTAAAGTGAAAATGGAGTACGGAAAGCCCATCATCCTACATCATAAAGCTCTGGCTGACTGGGCGCAGGCATGGCCCAAGCCCCTCACCGGGGCCGGGCCAATCCAAAACTCGCATCAGGTGGTTGTTGATGAGGCTGAAGAAGCAAGTATAAAGTGGTCAGAAGAAATTAATCAAATCCTAATAATAATTCAAATACCTAATGTGGCATTGGTTCATACATATTTTTTTCGAGTAAACACTGGTTCATATAAAAATAAACAGCTCTTGGTCATGCATATACGCACTGACATAGACTTTGCCAAAACATTCAACAAAATTTAACCAACTATAAGTTGGACACCATGGGGGTTGCTTACCTGTGTAAACGGCTGGTGAACATGTTCATGATGGATGAAAGGCATCCCAGGGCGCTGACAAGGATACTGAGATGAATGCAAGAACATAGTTGATGAGGAGTGAGCCCCAACTTGATTGGGACTGAATGGTGACATCATAGGCTCTGGATGTCCATACCCAATCCCAGCAGGTGTTGATGGGGCAGCCCATGGCCCAGGAAGATGTTGGGGCATTGGTCGTGGTTGATGTTCAGTAGAAAGTTGAGGTCCATGTGTAGATCCAAGCTGAGGAAACTCAGTGTTGTAATTCAATATAGGGGTATACATTGGCTGAATGGCGTATGACCCTCCATTGAACCCAAAACCAGGATCAAATCTTTGCATGTACCTGAATGCAAGTGAACACATCACAACCTAAGCAAACTAAACATACTGCACTTAACTTCCATAGTCGTGGCTTTCAACTATTCTCGGAACAAATATTAGAAACTTTTAAAAAGAAATACATAAGCATGGCTCTAAAGTTTTGTTACATAGTTCATATACCCGAGGATTTATCTTAATTTCACTCGACGAATGTGCCAGCATACTTTGCATCATCATTTCTGTATACCATGAGGCTGATTAAAGTTTCGGCTTCAATTGACAGCAGAGCTATAATGACTACTACTACTACTTATTTCCGGTCCAACTGTCATCAGTCCCAATTTTACCCCAGGACTATACTGACCAGTTTGTTCAACAATAGATTTCGAAATATCAATGATTTGGCCAAATTATCCACAAGTTAATGTTCATCTCTAAACAACTGCAGATGTTCTCCATTAAAAATCAGCTTTAATCTGTCTGCCATATCTGCATGACTTGTGCCATTACTAACTTTTGCATATGTTGGTAGAACATATTTCAATAACGCCTTGATAAAGGGAAGGACAAGCAGATAACTGCAGTTTATTCTGATCCACTCTGAATTCCGATAAGTTTTTCCATATATCCAGCATGCGCAATGTAGCATCAAAGTGCATACTTTCTTTAAAAAACTGTATAGATAAGTTAAAAACATACTTATAGACAACCTAAAAACACAGTAATTTCTATTAATCACAATCAATGAAATGAGTATCAGACAAACTCCACAGTGAGTCAGTGACTACGTCAAGGGTAAGAGACATCTAAAAAATGGCGTGGATGATTTATAAGACAAGCATGGATTGTTGAAGCATAAGAAATGAGTCTGATGAATAATGACGAAGGAATTTGACATAGAAACAGAGTCAATTAACAAATTTGAATTCGTGGCTGGCTAACTACTAATACACCACAGACTAGACTAGACTAAATCATGTATGCAGGATCCTTGACTACATTGGTCAAGAAGTTTATGGACACCAAGCACGGCCTCAGTAGCAAGTCCCACTAGGTGGAGTTGGTTATATGGATCACACAACGAAAGATACACCTAAAAACATTAAACAAAAATAAATAAATGAAATGCCTACTAACAGTTTCAAAGAGATATCAGTTTGTTCATATCTAAGGCCAAATAACCCCTTTTCTTGAAAGAGGAAACAATGACTTAAGGTCATAAACAATGCCAGCAAGCATGCATATGAAAAAACAAGACATACCTATCATAGCTTCTATCATAATCAGGATCCTTGCGCTCAGTCTCACGATCCCGGAAAATAGCCACCCTACTACCTTGCTTGTACCTAACAGCTGGCTCCTTCTCTGCTGCCCTACTTCTAGCCCTACTGGTATTTGTTGAACACTCAACCAACCCCCTTCCATAGCTTGCATCAGATACAGAAGGAGATTTATCCTCCACCCTAGAAATTCCTAAGGAAACAGGCAAAGAGTTATCGTGCTGCCTTGCTTCACATTCAGGCTTCCCACCAACGTTACCAGTATTGCTGCCAGAATTAAATATCCTAGCACGGGCCTTATTATATTCCTCTTTCCTTTCCTCCACACTTTTAGAGTTGTTACTCTTTACTGAGCTTGAATTTGAGCTATTAGCAACCTGTGAATGTTTCTGCGGCCTCTGTTTGATGGCAACTTTCATAACTGTATTGTCTTCAGAAGGTAATTTCACAGGAATGTCAGCAAGTCGAATAGGAGGAAGCCGACACTCAGAAGTCTTGCGGACAATTATTTTGGAACCAGACCCATCTGGCAAACTATTATCCAGTAAAACCATTGACTGCAGTGAATAATGCTGCGCCACCCGGTGTGCAGCCAACCGTAAATAGGAGGTTGGCAGCTGCTGAAACTCAAGTTGCTGTTGTTTAGGATCCCGGACAAATTTCTCAACATCTTGCTCCATCCTCAAAACTAGAGAAATTGAATTTAACAAACTTTATCAGATGAGACCAACATATCATTCTCAGTTATAACAAAATCACTGAAATTGTCAGCAGCAATAAAACAATGTGCCAAAAAAAAAAAAAAGAATGTACCAACAGAAAGAAACGAAAAACGGACAAAAAAGCATAATACTGTCAGATTTTGAAGGAGCAATATTTTTTTCGTTTATCCTCACGGAAGAAGAATTCGCCCTTTACTTTAAGAGATTAAATTTAAAACCAGGAACACAGACAACACATTGTCACTAAATTCTAAATGGGCAAGTTATTATCATCGACACAAAAAAGTGGTCACCAATGAACATACAGACAGCTTATAATTCTAAAATATAGTCAAGCTACACAAAGACAAGAACCATCCGCCTAAAACATAGACCGTCCCATGAAACCGGCATTCTCATTTATCCACAGAATTTCACATATTACGGCTCCCGTCAAGCCCGAATACATTTTTATAAAACTATCCAAATTCCTACGCATGCGCATATAAAGGTCTTTCTTCGACCAGTACATATGGACGCACAGATTCAATATCTAACCATCTATCTAATGTGCCTACATACACATAACATACTTGATAACCGTTCGCGAGGGTTCTGAATGGCTTCGCGGAGGAACTGATCAACCTGGTTGGTGAGATCCTCCAGAACCTTCTCTCCAGGAGAGGAAGTGGACGCTGACGAAGAAGACGACGCAGTGGCCAGCCCGAAGGCAGCTGACGAAGATGAGGCGTCAGGCACTTCCGCGGGCTTGGAGTCTTTGCTGGAGGAGAGCATCAAGCGCCGCATGGACTCGTCCAAATCGGCGGCTTCCCATGACTCCGGGGCTCCGAGATCCTCTGCAGAGCCCTCCATGGCAAGGGAACAGAAATTTCTAGGGTTAGGGATTCGGGCGATTTATTAAAGAAGAACTGCGTCGGAAAACGGGATCAACGACGAAACCATAGAATCTGGAAGAGCGAATTTCATGGGGAGATTCAATTGAGGGAGAAGGCTGGGAATCGAGGAGCAGAGGATAGTAATCAGAAGAGAGACGGAGGAGGAAGGGAGGCAGATAGGGTTTGACGCCGATGGAGGTTCCAGAGGAATGAGGATGCGTGCGCGAGTTACTCTCACCCACGTGTCCCCGCGGCACGATTTGCTTTTATATGTCTAAACTCAAGCTGCTTGATGCGCCGCACAGTGCCCACAAATGCAGATGCTATCGAGACCCTCTGAAGTGTTTCCAAAGAATAGTTTTTGGTAAAACGAGAAAATTTTTTATATATATTTATTTTATAAATAATAAAAATATTTTAAAATTATAATTTTGTTATAAATATTGTGTGGATGTTTATTTACTCTTTTCTTTTTATTTTCTCCAAGTAACTTTCGTTACCTCTACATCCATTACTCCTCCACTACTCATTCACTCTTGTAACTCACTTCCATTCATATTCATGGGATTGATTATCCACTATTTGACATTTAAGGACAATTGTAACCTATTTGTAAGACTATGCTTATAAATAGGGCATATCATTTGTGTTGTAATGCAAGTGAAGAAATACAAAATGTTCTCTCATTCTCTTGTCTTCATCTTTCTACTTTTGTGGCTTCATTTTAGTTCTATTTCATAAGACGTTATCAGCACGAAGCGCTTTTGTAATCGGAAAGTGTTGTAGTAAGGCTAATCAACTAGAAGGTAAATTTCTATATCACTTCTATAATGGTTTGTTTTATAATTATTCCATCTTCTTATTCATATTGATTTGTTTCATAACTATTCTATTCTCTTGATATTAATTTTCATTTAACTTTTTATATGATAGTATCATCATGTCAAATTTCACGAAACTTGAGTTTATAGCTCTTGACATTACTGGAAAGAATTATTTATCATGGATATTAGATGCGGAAATCCATCTAAATGCCAATGGTCTAGGAGACACAATCAAGAAAGGCAACCAAGCATCCAACCAAGATAAAGCCAAAGCCATGATCTTTTTACGTCACCATTTGCATAAGGGGCTCAAAATTGAATATTTGACCATAAAAGATCCACTTGTTCTTTGAACGATTTAAAGGAGAGGTATGACCACCAGAAAATGTAATCCTTCCTAAGCTCGTTATGACTGGATGCATTTACATTTACAAGACTTTAAATCTGTGATCGAATATAATTTTGCAATGTTTAGAATCAGTTCTCAACTGAAATTATGTGGAGAAAAGATTACTGATGAAGATATGTCAGAAAAAACATTTTCCACATTTCATGCATCCAATGTGCTCCTGCAGCAACAATACTGTGAGAAAGGTTTCAAAAAATATTCTGAATTAATTTCTTGCTTGCTTGTGGCTGAGCAAAATAATGAGCTTTTAATGAGAAATCATGAATCCTGTCCTACGAGCTCCACTCCATTCCCAGAAGCAAATGTAGTGGCAACTGAATCAACCCGTGGCCATGGTCGTGGACGTGGACGTGGACGGGGCCGTGGATGTGGTCGTGGAGGTGGTCGTTCCCACCAAAAGTGGGCAAATAATGATGAGTATCACCAAAAAGAATCTAGTGGAAATAATAATCATGTTGAAAATCTTTGTTATCATTGTGGTGGCAAGGGTCATTGGTCTCGTACCTGTCGTACGCCAAAGCATTTGGTTGACTTCTATCAAGAATCGCTGAAAAATAAGAATAAGAATAAAAATAAAGACAAAGAGCCAAAGGTGGAAACAAATTTTGTAGGAGAAGAAGGTGATTCTGATTATGGCAACATGGATGTTACTCATTTGGATGTTGCTGATTTCTTTGCCGATCCTGATGGAAGAATTGATCACTTAATTGGTGATGGAAGTGTCAAAAAATGAGTCATCTTGATGTAATTGGGTTTTTATAATTGAGTATATTTCATGTTTTGCTTATAAGTGTGCTCTTTCATCTACCACAATAAATTCTATACTTGTAAGGTTGTTACCTCCAAAATAAATATAATTATGAGTTTTTACTCATAATAAAATTTATAATTTTCTTTTATTAATCATGTTTTCTTTTTAATCTTTTTCCTATGTTTTTTTCATGAAGAATGACCATTATTGACCTCAATAATGAAGATTTGTGTCTCGTTGATAGTGCAACAACTCACACAATACTTAGAAATGAGAAATATTTCTCTTCTCTGGTAATGCGAGAAGCCAATGTTCATACTATATCTGGAAGTATAAACCTTACTGAAGGCTCTGGAAGAGCCGATGTATTGCTACCTGAAGGAACAAAATTACATATTGATAATGCATTTTACTCTCCCAAGTCTAATAGAAATTTATTGAGCTTCAAGGATATCCGCAGAAATGGATATCATGTTGAAACAATAAATGAAGGAAATCAAGAATACTTGGTTATTACAAATTTAATTTCTGATAAGAAATGCATTCTAGAAAAATTACCTGCCTTTTCTTCAGGCTTGTACTACACACGTATTAGCACAATTGAAACACATGCTATTGTAAACCAGAAGTTTACAAGTGAGAATAAATTTAACATTTGGCATGACCGATTAGGCCATCCCGGGACTATTATGATGCGAAAAATAATTGAGAATTCATGTGGACATTCACTGAAAAGTCAACAGATTCCACAATCATATGTTTTCTCATGTGCTGCATGTTCTAAAGGAAAGTTAATCATTCAACCATCACCAGCAAAAGTAGAAAGTGAGTCTCTCACATTTCTAGAACGTATACAAGGGGATATTTGTAGGCCAATACACCCACCATGTGGACCATTTAGATATTTTATGGTTTTAATTGATGCGTCAACAAGATGGTCACATGTTTGCTTATTATCCTCTTGTAACCTAGCATTTGCAAGGTTGCTTGCTGAACTAATTAGATTAAGAGCACATTTTCCTGATTATCCAATCAAAAGAATACGTTTGGATAATATTGATGAATTTATTTCGCAAGCTTTCAATGAGTATTGTATGTCTCTTGGAATTGATGTTGAACATCCTGTAGCACATGTTCATACACAAAATGGACTTGCAGAATCATTAATTAAACAACTACAATTAATTGCAAGACCATTACTGATGAGATCAAATCTCCCAAATTCTGCTTGGGGACATGCAGTTTTGTATGCAGCAACATTAATTCATATCAGGCCAACAAGTTATCTCAAGTCCTCCCCTTTACAATTGGTTTTTGGTCAGGAACCTAATATCTCCTATCTAAGAATTTTTAGAAGTGCAGTATATGTTCGTATTGTTCCACCACAACGTACTAAGATGGGTCCCCAAAGAAGGATGGGAATATATGTTGGATATGAATCTCCTTCTATAATAAAATATCTAAACCATCAACAGAGATTTATTTACGGCTCGATTTGCCGATTGCCATTTTGATGAATCAAAATTTTCAACATTAGGGGGAGAAAAGAAGCAGTTGGAAAAAGAGATTAGTTGGAAGGAACTTTCATTATCTCAACTTGATCTTCGCACAAAACAATGTGAATTAGAAGTTCAAAAGATAATTCATTTACAAAGGTTAGCTAATCAGTTGCCAGACACATTTACTGACCCAAAGAAAGTGACCAAATCACATGTTCCAGCTGCTAATGCTCCTATCAAAATTAATGTCCCTGTTGGACAACCTGCTATTGTAAATGAATCTAAAGCACGCATGAAGCGTGGCAGGCCCATTGGTTCCAAAGATAAAAATCCTTGAAAGAGAAAAGGAGCTAAAAATGTAGATGGCTAAGTCGAGGATAATCAAGAAAGAATTGCAATTCAAGAGGAGTCATTAGATAATGCTAATGTCTCAATTCCAAAAGAAACTCAACTACCTGAAATGTGCGAAAATGATGAGATCTCAATAAATTATGTTATGAATGGAATACGATGGGATCGAAATGAAGTCAATGTTGACGATATTTTTGCATATAATATAGCGCTTGATGTGATGAATAATGATGAGGATCATGAACCAAAGTCTATTAGTGAATGTAAACAAAGAAAAGATTGGCCAAAATGGAAAGACGCAATTGAAGCTGAATCGAATTCACTGGAAAAGCGAAAAGTGTTCAGACCTGTAGTCCATACACCTACAGATGTAAAACCAGTCGGATGCAAATGGGTTTTTGTGCGAAAAAGAAATGAAAATAGTGACATTGTAAGACATAAGGCACGGCTTGTTGTCCAAGGATTTACACAAAGACCTGGTATCGATTTTGAAGAAACATACTCACCAGTAGTGGATGCAACTATTTTCCGATATTTAATTAGTCTGGCAGTAAAAGAAGGACTTGATTTGCGTCTGATGGATGTTGTTACAGCCTATTTATACGGCTCACTTGATAATGATATTTATATGAAACTTCCTAAAGGATTCAAGTTGCCGGAAGCATACAATTCAAATTCTCGAGAGCAATACTCAATTAAGTTAAATAAATCTCTATATGGATTGAAGCAATCAGGGCGTATGTGGTATAACCATTTAAACAAATATCTGTTAGATGAGTGATAAAAGAATGATCCAATTTGCCCATGTATTTTTATGAAAAGATCTAAAAATGAGTTTGCGATAATTGCAGTTTATGTTGATGACATAAATAATTAAATATCATTGGAACTCCTGAAGAGCTTGAAAAAGCTATGGGTTACTTAAAGAAAGAATTTGAAATGAAGGACTTGGGAAGAACAAAATTTTGTCTTGGATTGCAAATTGAATATTCAAGAAATGGGATCTTTTTGTATCAAAAAACCTATACAAGAAAGGTCTTAAAGCGTTTTTATATGAATAAATCACATCCATCATGTACTCCGATGGTTGTAAGGTCTTTGGAGAAAGATAAAGATCCTTTTAGACCTCAAGAAAATGATGAAGAACTACTTGATCCAAAAGTACCATACCTTAGTGCAATTAGTGCACTCATGTATCTTGCTAGTCACACACGACGTGATATATCATTTGCTGTTAATCTACTAGCAAGATATAGCTCGTCACCAATATGAAGACATTGGAATGGAGTTAAGCACGTTCTTCGTTACCTCAGGGGTACTATGGACATGGGGTTTTTTTACTCAAATGTACCCAAAACTAACCTCATTGGTTATGCAGATGTTGGATTCTTGTCTGATCCACATGTCGGTAGATCACAAACAGGCTATTTGTTCACATATGGTGATACAACCATTTCATGGCGTTCTATGAAACCAAACCATATCAGCCACATCACTAATCATGCAGAAATTCTTGCAATACATGAAGTAAGTAAGAATGTGTATGGTTAAGATCGATATATACATCACATATGAACCACTTGTGGCTTGTCTTCCAACAAAATGATCCCGACAATTCTGTATGAAGATAATACTGCATGTATTGCGCAACTAAAGGAAGGGTACATCAAAGGAGATAGAATAAAACATATTTCACCAAAATTCTTCTTCACTCATGATCTTCAAAAGGATGGTGAAATCGACGTCCGACAAATCCGTTCCAATGAAAATCTAGCAGATTTGTTCACCAAGTCACTTCCTTGTACAAACATTTGAAAAGCTTATTCATGATATCGGATGCCGTAAACTCAGAGATATCAACTGATATTACCAAGAGGGGGAGTTAACATATGTTGTACTCTTTTTTCCTTGACTATGGTTTTTATCCCATTGGGTTTTTCCTAGTAAGGTTTTTAATGAGGCAGCACTGAATAGCATATCAATAAATGTGTACTCTTTTTCTTCTTCTAGGTTTTTATCCCACAGGGTTTTTCCTAGTTGAAGTTTTTTAACGAGGCACATATTTGTATAATGGACATCAAAGGGGGAGTGTTATGAATATTGTATGGATGTCCATTTACCTCTTTCTCTTCATCTTCTTCAAGTAACTTCCAGTACCTCCACCATCCATTATTCTTCCACTACCTATTCACTCTTGTAATTCACCTCCATTCACATTCATGGGATTGATTATCCACTATTTGACATTTAAGGACAATTGTAACCTATTTGTAAGACTATACCTATAAATAGGGCATGTCATTTGTTTGTATGTAAGTGAAGAAATACAAAAAGTTCTCTCATTCTCTTGTCTTCATCTTTCTATTTGTGGCTTCATTTTGGTTCCATTTCATAAGAAACTTGGTTTTATCTAAACACTTTTTAGACCAGACTTCCGGATCCAATCCACTCTATAATGATAAAAATGTGATGGTTATGTTTAAAATAACTTATAATTAGTTTTTTAATTATAATTTATAAAATACGAAATAAATAGATGACATAAGTTTTATAAAAATACTTATAAATACTTATCAACGTCATTCGAAACAGTGGTCTTGCCCGCACGTAATCCCATTTCTATCCTTAGATTGAAGTAATAAATTGTTATAATATTTTATAAAATTTGTATTAGAATATTTGATGAAGACTGATATTAATTATTCAAGTTAAATTTTAATAATTTAAATTTATTTATCTATATTTAATAATATTATAATAATATTTTATAAGATATTACATAGAAATCATACTGCTGGCGAAAAAAGAGAAAAGACATTTAAATCATTCATTTTTCAATTTAAGGGTGGAGAAAGAATTCTGGAAAGAAAAGAAAAAAGGGAGAAAGAGGATTTGAGAGAATTCATTTGAGGGGGAGTTTTCGGTCTTCATATGAATAAGACAAAAAAAGTACTGTTATTTTGCATAAAAAAGTACTGTTATTATTATATTATAATTATAATTATAATCTTAACAAGCATATTTTATATTTCCTTGAGAAAGTTATATGATATAATATGCACACACATATTGCTGGTCAAAAAAAAAAATGCGCGCACTTATATAATGTGACAATTTTTTAAATGTTCACAAAAAGTTACTACTATGAGTACAGTATTAGTTATTATAATTATTTGATATTTTACCAAAAGTTAATTATTAAACTGACTGATTGTGTAATTAATGAATTAATCCTTAACATTAAAATTCTGAATTTTAAAATTCAAGTATTACATAAGGGAAGGGAGGCAAGGAGGCAGGTTTAAAAAGGTGTGTGTGGGTTGTGTGTGTAGTGAAAGGGCGCTATTAACGATCAAATTTAATTTTCCTATATTATCATTATGTATGGTGTTTTTCAATTCTTAATTTTGTCATTGAGTCGATGTGTGTGATGCACGATGCCCATCATCACAGATTTTTTTTAATCACAATTTTTTTTCTAAGCATGCATATTTTTCTATTAAAAAGATATTATTAGGTACTAAACGTGAGTACTTTTTTTAATAGGAATTAAATCTTGATTTTCAAAAATTAATCCCTCTCATTTCATTAGGCCACATTGGCTGCATATGTTTGGTACAAAAGAAATGAAAGGAAAGAAAGGAGAAGGAAAATTTTAATAAACTCAATTTAAAAAATTAAAAAGGTAAGGTTATAAAATTTTAATAAAAAAAAATGTAAGGTAAAAGAGTAAAAAGAAAAATTATTAGCCTCCCCTCTCCATTTTTTTATGTTAATCTCATTAAAATTTTTCTCCATCTCCTCTTCATTTTTTTGGTACGATCTCCTCTTCTTCATTTCCTTCATAACAAACGGACCCTCCATAGCTTTCATAGTTTGGGATATCTTTACGGGCTAACTCTACACTTCATGTTTTCTGAGAACCAAAAAAAAAAAAATGCTACACTTGATTTTTTTTTTTGATGCACACTTGATGTTATTTAGATAAACTGATAAACACAAAGCCCGCCTGTTGAAGTCCCTTTTTTTTTTGGTATGAGAGAATGGGCTAGGCCCAACCAATTACAAACAGTTAATCAAGAGGAGAATTAAATCCCATACACTCTGCAGCAACTAAGGTGCTTATTAGAATTAGAATTGGGATTGTAATTAAAAAAATAATTAAAATAGTATTTAGCATGACTAATTACTTATTATATGGGATTAGACAAACCCATAGAGGTGGAATTGAGGAATATCACTTCCTTTCATGGTATTCTCCAATCCCACATACATAAGTTTAGCTAATTCTATATAACAAGCAATCTCTTATACTAAACACTCTTTTAATAGATTTTTTAAATTATAATCTCAATCTTTCCTTCTTATTTTTAATACTTCCTACCAAACGTAACCTAAGCTGCTTAGCCAAGGCGGACAAGAGCCCAAGACAGAGGATTTACTTAAGCCCTCTTTAGTAAGAGAACCAGCCACTTGATTTCTCTCCCAGGAAATATACTGAATTTCCACATGCCAAGGAAGAGCCAAGAGGTTTTGGATCTGCAAAATCAAGAGACTATCCAAAGTATCATCACCATTCCTCAAAATTAATTAAACCAGATTCTGGGCATCAGTTTCTAATATCACCTTTTTAAACCCCACATCCCAAGCCAATTGTAATCCTTTATAAGCAGCCCATTGTTCAGCATCTGATGCATCGCAGGATCCTATAAAATAAGTGAAACCTGCAATCCAAAAGCCATTGTGATCTCTTAAAGCTCCTCTACATCTAGCTCTATGTGAAGCCGAAGAAACAGCCCCACCAACATTTAACTTTACCCATTCTCTAGGAGGAGGCTGCCATATTTGTGAGGAGAAGGATTCATGGGAAGATAATACATCAGGAGCTTGTAAGGTTGAGGTAGCCCATGTGGATTTAAACTGGTATGGACTAACTCATTCAAAGCCTGTTTTCCCCCTAGCAAAAATAGTTTTCAATTTTCTATTACATAATTAATTAATTATATGTATGTTTTAAATTTGGATTAATACAATCTTTAGTCTATCAAGTTTGTACGAATTTTGGTTTAGTATCTTAAGTTTCAAATTTAAGGTTTTAGCACTTCTAAGAGTAAAATGATCCATGTTCTTATTAAATTATAAGGACAAATGCTTTAAACAAAAAAAAATTGAGGGAATAAAATATATGATTGAAATTTAAATTTTCATTTAAAAAAAAAGGACGAAGGGGACGGTTTCATGCAAATAGGCCTAGAAGCCAGAAGGACATCATGGGAGGTTGGGCAAACGGCATGTCCCATGCGTGTTCATTGATAAATTAAATACTATTGCTTGACAA